>NW_004524798.1:1949713-1962684 GCF_000260255.1 Octodon degus | reverse complement strand
CTTTCCTTTCCTTTCCTTCCTACTTCTTTAGCTTTCCCTCTCTTGCAATTTAGCTTTAATTGCCCTGTCAGCTCTAAGGCTGCTAATTGACGCCTTTTATTCTGGAGTAAAACTCCTCAGGAAGAAAAGCGCTTGCCGAGCCCCCAGAGCTGCGGATTCGGCCGATTTAGCACGGTTGTCTCCAGGCGAATTGAAGCTGGGTGCTGCTAGCTCTGGGGGCAGGCATGGGGGAGTCGCGGAGGCGGGAGGGGGGCTGGGCAGGGGTTGGAGCGTCTATTTTTAGTGAGGGTTTTATAGAGTGGATCCCTGTGGCTTGGCTCCACACTGAAATATTGTCCTCGTCTCGATGACATAAACACAGGGCAACTTGGAGATCTTGGCGCCAGCCCTGGCCTGAGCCTGTGAATGGGCAGAACGGTGGGATGGAAGCAAGAATCCTACTGTAATTACAAATAAATCCCTGCCGCCCAACCCCACCCCACCTTGGCTCCCCTGGCTTACTTCACATTGCAAAAGGCCACTGCTTTTGGTAAATAAGATGCACTGGAGTTACCGAAAGATCTACTGAGAAGCAGTTAGGGGAACAATGTCCCGAGCGAGCTTAGGTTAAAAAAGAAGAAGCAATTGAAAATTAATCACACAGCCTACGTCATTAGCGAAAATCCAGCTTAGAGGGTAAAGCGTGGAATCGTTCTTCAGCTCCTGCTGTAAAAATCCAGTGTGTTGCTTCTCTGTCAAAGCATGGAGTCTTTGGTCTGGCTCCGGTTGGGAAGAAATTGGAACTGATAAATTGGAACCAATTAGCACAAGGTCTCAATATGATTCTCTGGAATGTCACAGGCCAGGTTGGATGAAGCTGTCGCCCTGGGCTGTCTCAGACACGGAGCCACACTTTCCAAAGCATATTTAAATATAGCCTTGCTTCCCTCGAAATGTAATCCCAACCTTCATTTTTATCCTTGGAAGCTTGGGGTTGGGGGGAGGGGCATGGGTAGAGTGCAGGGTGAGGTGGGATTTTCATAATCCCCCATCCCCCAGTCCCACAAACCTGTAAATAAATCAAAGATTACACCAAATTCCATTCGAAGTTGTCAGTCCCGGAATGGAACTTTTATCCCATTATGAATGTCATGGGTGAGACCGTTCAGACTTTGAATGTGCCTAACACCTCCATTGAAAAGCCCTAATTGCAGTTGTAGGTACTGACTGTTTGCGGATACCACACTGTACACACCGTCACATTCCTGGGAAGAAAAGGCATCCTATGAGAGCCCGCCCGGGGCCTCCCCTCAATCAGGAGTACTGTCAAGACTTCACTTAAATTTTAAACCAAGGTTGCCCTATCGAAGGGCCAGGTGCTAATTTGGGATTCTGAGGTTCGACAGATTTGCCTTGGCTCACAGGGCCCTTACTATGCCCCGAGGGCTGGCTGGAGTCAGGCTTTGGCCTCAGAGACTACCAGAAAGGGACCCTTGAAGAACCACTTTTATTTTCAGATGAACTTCCTCTGAGCCTGAGGGTGCCCGCTGCTTGGCCGAACCGAACCGCAGCAGGCAGGAATGGAGCAAAGCGCTTGACACCCATTACGAGCCCTCCTGAGATAGCAGAGCTGCCTGCCTGCCCAGGGTCCCAAGGAAAGAAAGGGGCTTCTTACCTCGCTCCATGTCTATCTGCCCCGGTGGGGACCCGACCAATGAATGATGGCTAATGAGGGGGAACTGTTTACAGAGCTATTTGCACCTCCCTTGATGGTCATCAATGATTGACAGATAGATAGATAGATAGATAGATAGATAGATAGATAGATAGGCTTCCTTCCACTGTATAGGGTCTGGGCCACCAAGCACATTCTCACTGTAGCACAGCCATTACACCATCCATCCATCTGCAGGCCTTTTTCATCGACCCAAACTGACACTGTACCCACTAAACTCTAACCCTGATTCCTGTCTCCCTCCGGCCCCTGGCAAGCACCATTCTGTCTGTCTCTGTATTGGATCACTCCAACTCCTACCCACAGGGGGAATCCTCCACTATCTGTCTCTTTGGAGTAGGCTTATTCTCCTTGGCCTAGAATTTTCTTGAGTTATCCAGGGTGTTGTGGGTACTCCTTGCACTTTAAGGATAGCTACTATTTCCACTGCATCTTTACAATGTTTTGGGCCACTCTCTCGGGACCCCTCCAGACCCAGCCCAAGCCCCACATTGTGTGAGACCTACAATGTTTTGTGCAGCTGTGTATCATTCGGTGAACAAGGGGACGATTTGCACCTTTTGGCTGGTGCAGAAAATGATGTGACAAAGAGGCACAAAGTCCTGTTTCATTCTCTGGTTTTACGCCTTTTATGCCCTCAAGTGGAGTAACTAGCTCAGGTGATATTTCCATTTTTTAAAAAACAAGGTCTATCTACACAGTTCAGACATGTAGTCAATCCCTGTGCTGGGATTACAAGCGTGTGCCACCATGCCCGGTCTTAGTGGCCAGCACAGTGCTCCCAGGGTTCTGGACCAGCATAGCATGTGACACCAGGGATTGAACCCAGCTCCTTGCACTTGCCAGGCAGGTGCTTAGACCAACAAGCTATCTCCTCAGCTCTATACTTCCATTTTTAATTATTTGCAGAAAGCTTACCTGGGTTTCCATCATGTCTACCTCATTGTGAGGCCCCGCAGCAACACGTGTTCCAGTTTCTCCATGTCCCTGAGTTCAGCACTTCTTATTTCCCTTTTTAATATAACAACCATTCGATGATCCTGAGTGGCATACCATTGAACACCAAGCTCTGGGTTGATTTTGTTTGCTTCATCTCCCTCTTCTTTTTACAAAAAATCATGTATACTAGTTTCCATTGAGAACTTTACTCTCTCTCTCGCTCCCTCTCCCCCAAGAAACCACCCTTTTGTGGGTAGTTGCTGCAAGCACTAATAATTTAAATGTGTGGGTCGAGTTGGTTATCATTTTTGTGTCCTTTCCTGCCCCTACCCCTACTTTCCACAATTGTTAGCTGTGTGAGGAACACAAAGCAGCATCCCAGATGAAACAAAAAGAGACCACATGGCCATGAGTGGTGGTACATGGAGACAAGACCAGCCTGGGCTGCATAGTAAGTTCAGGGTCAGCCTGAACTACATAGAAAGAGCCTGGAGAAAGAGAGAGAGAGAGAGAGAGAGAGAGAGAGAGAGAGTAAAGAGAGGGAAGACAGAGAGAGAGAAGAAAAAGAGAGAGGAGGGGGAGAGACAGACAGAGAGGAAGAGAGGGACAGAGACAGAGACACACAGAGAGACAGAAGGAGAAGGAGAGAGAGAGAGAGAGAGAGAGAGAGAGAGAGAGAGAGAGAGAGAACATGGAATGGCCCAGAAAGAAGTTTGGGCATCAGAAAGGTAACTCCCAGCTCTGCAACTTCCTATTTGGGTCACCTTGGTCAGGTCACCTGACTTCTCTGAGTTTTACTGTTCTGGCTTCTAGCTTGAGCTGTTTGTTGGACTGCATGAGATGACAAGTGTAACGCATTACACCCAGCATGGAGTAAGAACACAGTAACCGAAAGCAGGAGAAGGGAAAGAAGAAAGAGGCTGACATCGGTCCTCTGGCAGAGGTTTTGCTCTCTTCAGCTGCCTCTCACTCAGGCACCTACAGACATCCTAGCCTGCATCTTCAGGTCACGCCAGCACAGGATAAAACATACACAAAGTGTAAGGGTGGTGGTGCCCTTTTTTATCCTTGATTAAAATGCATGTGCAAATTATGGGCACTGAGTAAACCCGCTACACACCTTCCTCTTGCCCAGAGGACAACAGAGCAGAAAGGAAAATGAAGAAGGAGAGAACTGCACCACTTTGCCAAGTCACTCTACTTGGAGATGGACTATTCAGCTTAGGCCCTGAGCCTGGCCACAGAAGCTGTAATCCAATTCCTTAATAAATTTCTTCTTCAAAGCAGTGCCCTTTGTGCCAGGTGGACAGAACCCGAGTAGCAGGCTGCTGCCCTGAGATGCTCTTGCATCAGGCTACGTCATTCAGGCTGGGAAAAATATATCTAAGTGGGCACCTTTGACCTAGTTATCTGAACAATTACGATAGAGGAATGAAAAGTTAGAGTACCTAAAAGGTGTTTGAAGTCACCAACATAGTTGGTGTTGACAATGAAGCTTACCGTTGATCTAGCCACCCCCAAAGAAGACTGACTGTGCCAGACGGTACACGAGGCTCTTTGGCTATATGAAGAAGAACTGGACACCAAGGAAAGCTGTCTTCAGAGATTAGTGTTTTCAGTCTCTTTGGCAGTGGCTTCCAAAGCCGCCTTTCCAATAGCAGAGACTGGAGCAGCAGGGTAGTAAAGAAGAAAACCATTTCCCGAAAGGACAGTGTCCTGGGGTCTCCAGGAGGAGCAGTAGGGACCAGCACCATCTTCCTTTCCAAAGCCATGGGTTGAATTTAACCTGACATGTCATAGTAGGTGCTGCCTTCCCAGACTAAGCTGTGGTCCTTCAACTGCTGCTCATCCCCCCATCCCAAGCTGCAGCTTCCCATGAGAAAGCAAGCCATCTCTTTCCGCTCCCCTGTTCTGGCTTGCTTCTGATACCAAAATCAGCTACCTTCACAATACAGAGCTGCTAATTTGAAAGGACTCAGATTGCCAAGGCAGGTGGTACAACAACCGGGCCATCACCAGTTCAGCATGAGAAAGTCACTAATGCCTACTGGTTAAGTTGTCATGCATCTATTTGGGCCAAATTGGCCTTTCTATTACCCAGATATCTACGAGGGAGCTGATTAACAGTAACAAAAAAAGATCGGACATGTAAGCTACCATTGCTTGGATTTGCTGAATTAATTAAGAAATGAGCATAGTTTTCATCACCATCCGTTCTCTCCACCTACTACCAGGTTCCATTGTAGTGGCTAAAAATAATTGAACGAATTCAGGGATTCATTCATTCATGAGATGCCTACGCAGTTCCAAGCCCAATGATCAGCCCTGGAAACATGGAAAGGAGCTCCCAGAAAAAGCTTCCTCCCCAGCAATCAAGACAGAAAAAACCTACAGTGCAATTTGGTAATGGGTGAGCAACTTGGAAGGAGCCGGAACCTGCAGGAACTGAGGGAGGGGGTCAATTAATTCTGCCCAGGGTAGATCAAGAATGGAGGAGGTAATGTTTAAGCGAGGGGTAATGTTTAAGCAGGATCTAGAGGTTACAAATGATTTTGCAAAGGGAAGAAAGCATATAGACAGAACCTATAAAATGGTGAGGAAGAGCAGGCTATGTGTGCAGACCTCCCAGGAAGGCTAAACAAGCTCAACAGAAGGCAAATAGAATGGAGTGGAAAGAGGTAATGGGGAAAGATAGACTAAAGTCCAAAAAGCCATCAAATGTCATAAGTCTATCTTGACAGTAGCCAAGGGAATCCTTAGAGATTTTTGAACAATCATAAATCATTCCTTTGCCATAAGCCAATTTCTCTGAGTATGTTTTTCCTTCAAAAATACTAAAACCTTAGGAAAAATGAGAAGACACTTCGCTGCCTACAGCAGGTCAGTGCTATCTGCAAGCCTAGCTTCCCCGTGACTTTAGGGCAATCTTTTGAAAAGATAAGGACCTTGTCAAGGGTCCCACACCTCAGGGATGAAGAATAGGGGGGCCAGGGACAAGTTAGAGACCTCACCAAATCCTTACCCCATAACCAATCCAAATCCTTACCCCATAACCAATCACCATGGCCCTGAAGCCCCCACCCCCACTAAAAAAAAAAAAAAAAGACAAGTTCTCCAAGGCTTGCTTTGCTGTCAAAATATTTAGAGGAAGCATATTTAAATCATGGATGAAACAATAGGGCTAGCTCAGAAGTAAACATTGAAGAAGGCTAAACCATAAACATTTAGTCTAAAATGTAGCTGCCTCTTCTTCTGGGCTGGAGGTATAAGAAAAGCAGAGTTCTATAAAATGTGATCTGCCAGGATTTTCTTACCTCGGTGGCATGATAATTATGATGCCTCTTACTACATTTTAAAGGCTCATCCCAAGCGACTCAATCTCGGAGGAGGTGGAGAAGGCTGCTTTGCATTGTTCTCAATGTGCCTGGCTGAACGGATGCAGTAATTCACTTCTGAAACAATGCAGAGACCAGGGGGAGACGGGAGTCACAGCCCAGCCTCATTAGGGACCCGCCCCTCCTTGCTACCTCCAGGCACTTCAAGGCACTTCTCCCAGCATTTTAGGGATTATCTTTGCGAGTTTAATCAAGCTTTACATTAACTAGTTAACACGGTTAAGCCTTTGTGTGAGAAAAGAGACATTTGTCTGAAATTGTAGTGTACTGGATTCATTTCCTAGACTAAGGACAAAGAGAGCTGACCATTGATCTCTCTGCTGACCTTATCCTTTCTTTCTAAAATAAATGAAGAGGAAATATTTTCGATTTGTATGTATACATTTATAAAATTATTTGTAAAAATGTTTAAAAATCTGTTTTCCAAAAACCCTCCTAGTAATGAGTCAGACCTTGGTAGAATCCTATGTCAAAAAACCTATCCATGCCCATTAACCATGCTGAAGAGGGACTGGCCACTGCTTTATTTGCAATTATTTGTATTTTAGTTAATAAAGTGACTTTTGTTCTTAATGTATACTGCCAGTTTGGAAATGTCTTATGAAGCTGGGAGGAAGTGTAGTGGGCTAGAGAAAGGTAGGAAGCCCTTTTGGAAATTCAAAGAACTTGTTTATACAATTTCGATGCTTCTCTTTCATTTGCTGAAGGCCTGCTTTGTGAATTACAATAAAGAAATGGAAAAAAAATTTCCTTCATTGAGAGTATTTTTAAATAAAGCTGGGTAAGGACACAAAGATGAAACCTTAGATAAAGAAAAATAAGAACAGTTGGGGTTCCAGAGACATTGTTTGTCTTAGGAGTGAAGGGGAGACCCTTGATCAAAAGCCCACTTTTACTGCAGTCATGCTTTGCGACAGTCATGCTTTACGACACTCATGCTTTAGTACAGTCATGCTGCATTATGGGAGGTGGGGACCCCTGGGGAGGCAAAATGAGCCTTCTGCCCTATTTGTTCAGGTCACGTAAAGGTACTGCCCACTGGAAACCTCCCTGGCCTACAGCCTGCATGTGCTGACACCTCTGAAGCTGAGTATGACTCGGAGCAAGAGCACCGGTGGATTAGGAAGCCCTTGGGGGTGACAGCTCTGAGCTATAAAGCCTCCCCAGCCCTGCACAAATGATTCTGAAGCCCCTAAATAGGACCTTGGGAAGCCCCCTTGCCTCTCAGGGGTTGGACCATGGGGAGACGGTTGTCCCTACCCCAAGAAGCTCCTGTGAGATTTCCATACACTCCTGTTGCTAAGGCAGGTGGTAAGTTTACAGGCCACGTCCAACTTGTTCTCTGGTTTCTATGGCAAGAAAGAAGACGTGCTGAGTTCTCTTTGTACTTGTTTAGGGATCCTGTCTTGCAGGTAGCCTGCCTTGAGAGCCAGCCGCCACCCTAAACTCATTCCAGACTGCAGAGCTGTGATCAAACATGACATTGGTATGGGGCGTATTTACTTTGGTGATTACTTTTTATTCTCCAGGTAAGAGTGACTCTTGACATGGGTATCTTTTTATTTGGAAAGTAACCTTGTTTCTCTGTAGAAGACTAAGACTAGAGATTAAAGTGTCATGACGCAATGTCTGTTGCATACTCATATGTCGGCACAAACACACACCCCTGCACACAACAGCTCCACACATGGGCTTCTCCCTCAGCCACCAGGGTACTGAGGCCTGAACTATTTAACCAGACTGGAAATGAAGCCCCCATGACTTTAAACTTTCAACACTTGGGACTTGAGGCAGCATTTCCAGCTTTACTATGCCTGCCAGTTTCTTTGAGATAAGTTCACTGATTGAATCTTAGTTTAACTTTTCTCCTTAAGTGCAAAAGTATTAATTGTTCTCTTTCCCTTTTTAAAAGCAGATTTGCAGAATAAATGTTGAGCACGGTTCTTTCACCCTAGACGTGTGCTAACCCCATTCTTTAGGGATTATGAACAACATATAGACAAACTTTTTAAGACTTGACGAAATCTTTACTAAACGTAAAATACAGTAGTCCTTTGCTATTTCACAGTTAGATTTTCACGGACTCATTGTTTTGCACATTTTTGAAAAATGTTAATGTAAACTATTGCAGGTTTTTCGCTATATCATGGGATTTTGCAGTACCATACAGTATACATATGTTGTTAAAATTACATAGGTTTATGAGTTTAGAAAATGGTTAAGAACATCAGAATTGTTTTTAAAAGTGTGGGAAAGGTTTATAAGAGTGTGGGAAAGGTTTATAAAGCTTTAAAATATATATATAAATACTAAAATATAATGACACTACTTCGCTGATTTTCACTTATCGCAGGGGTGTCTGGAACATAACCTCCCTGAGAAATCAGGGGCCACTGTAATCCCTACACAGAGGTTGAAAGCAAGGGCTCTAGGTCTAAAGGGCTTATATGTTCATCTTAATGCAATTTAACTCATAATCAAGTTTTGCTGGGGGTTTTTTTTTTGGGGGGGTAGCGGTATTGGGAACTGAACCCAGTGCCCTTGCACTGAGCTACTACCCCTTTTATATTTATTTTGAAATAGGATCGTCTTAAGTCTCTAAACTGCCTAGGCCAAACTTGAAGACCTTCCTCTTGTTTCAGCCCCTTGGGATGCTGGGGTTAGAGACATGCACTGTGACATTCAGCTTGGTTGTAGTTTTTTAACAAGGGCTATCCAGAAAAGATTGAGAACTTATACTCACCCTATTAATGGAGCTTCCAAGGTTACTTTCATGTATTTGTCAGCTCAGATCTACACTCAGACTTGTACTGTTTTCAGCTCTTCCGGTGGCCCCTCTAGGATGTCTTGTCTTCTGGAAACACAAGCCCAACTCAGCGACACTGATTTACCTCCAGGATTAGGATGACATTGCACTCAATCCCCACCTCCCATGACGGCATCCCAACAGGTCGCTGCCACCTCTTTGGGCTGTGACCTCCTGTAGGTCTTTTGGGCCTGTCACCTAGGACATAAAAATTGGGGGGCGCTCTTCTGGATGCCCCACAGTGACACTTCTGTGCTTCCTGGTAGCACTTGATGGCTGAATGATAATCTTCCTTCTACTTCTCCTTTGTGCTGGGGGTCTCTGAGGTGCTCAAGAGAAGGGACTCATTCTTATCCCTCATCAAACAAGGTGTCTAAGCAGTTCTAGGCCTGGGGACTGGGTGAGAATAAGAGACTGACAGGTAACAGTAGGTGGCCATGGGGTCAACTGCCAAGGCCACACTATAAGTAGCATGTGAGAATATAGAGGGATGGGCTACAGAAAAATGGAAGAGGTGGAAACATTGGGGTGGGTGGCTTCTGTGGCTGGAGCCTGCGAGTCACCCTCTGCCCCTGAAATGGGCACCGTCTTCCACTGAGTTCCTATGGCCTCCTCATTTTGACCTTCTTATCTCAATAAACAGACCTATCAGGAAGGCAGCAGGAAGAGGAGGCCCAGGACTGGAGCCCAGGGTGAGACGGACACTGGAGAGTCTGTGGGCAAGAAGAGACCCAAGGCCTAAGGAAACCACCTCCAGGCACTTTCCTGGCCTGGGTGGGGAAGATTCAGTGCAAGCCTGCATGTGTGCGTGTGTGTGTGTGTGTGTGTGTGTGTGTCCACGCGCGCGCATGCGCGGGCACATGCACGTGTGTGTGTTGAGGTAAGGTGCATCAAGAGTGTTGTGGTATGGGCCCACGCGTGTGCATACATGTGTGCACCCTCATGTGTTTGTACTTACTAGTCACAAATGCATTGGAGCACTGGGTCGCATTTGTGCAAGTGCACACTTGGGGAAATCCATGTGGGGGAGGCAGGGCGCATGAGAATCAAGTCCTGGAGCACTTGGAGTTCGTATGATGACAACATTCTTCACAAAGAGCAACCCCTCCAGCTTTTGCAGAATCCCTTCCAGCACTGGCAATGCAGTATCTGTGGTGTTCCATTCATTTTCCTTCTCAAATACTTGGTCACACATGGTAAAAGTCAGTAGCTCAGAACCAAGTAGTTCTTGTTTCTAAAATGGGGTGTGTGTGTGTGTGTGTGTGTGTGTGTGTGTGTGTGTGTGTAAGGCAGTGACTGGACAGAGAGGGACTGTAGAAGGATTTCCCTTTTACTGGAATCCCTTCAGTCCACCCTAGACCCAGATATCAGCCAGAGGAAAGAAAGGCCCAGCCCACCCACCCAGGAGAGCCTAGGGCAGAGCCAGTGGCCGCAAGGAAAGGGGAGAAGATATGCCTGCTGGCGTCGCCCCCAGCCACCCCTAGGCCCCCCACATCAGGGCAGGCTAAACATGCTGAGGCTTCTGTCTCCAGGGCTGGAGAGAGGCGCCCTCGTTAAAACTCAGATAAACAGTTTATCAGGAGATGAATGAGCCACCCGGCTCCAGAGACGTCTCCCCTTCCCCAGTGCGGAGCCAGATGGGGAGGGGGCTGACAGAGGAAAGGAAGGGGCTGCTGGGGCTGCCGCAAGCCAGCCAGCCAAGTTCCTTTCTGCCTTCAGGTTAAGCTTTCTCTGTGCTCTGAGAAATGCATTTCACATGGATTTACCCCCTTCGCCCCAAGTCCGTGTTCTGCAGCTCTTTCCTTCCTCGGTTCCCTTTCTCTCTTTCCCTTTCCCATACCCTTCACCACCAAAGCAGCTCACACCTCATTCTTCTCAGCAGAATCGCATCACCAACTGAACACACGTCATGACACAGTGTGAAGCTAAGCTGGGGAGCCCACCTCACTCTGAGGCCTGACCTGGCCAGGGGACCCTTCAGCCTGCCTGTTAGGGTTACCTCCACCCTCAACTTCTTCTGGCAGTCAGGGGAGGAAGGGACAAGTCTCATGGTCAACTCTTCCTCCTTTCGCTTATTTGGTTCTAGCCCAGGACAGTAACACTACTTTGAGTCTCACTAAGAGAAACCCCAGCAGATGCTATACTTAGAGGACCCAAGAGATAGAGAAGGAACCAACTGGGATGGTTGTCATATGCCTGGGATAGTGCTGGGTGTGGAAGGTGGCAATTCTCTTTCTTCTTGTACCCTTATGGTCTCTCATGGTCCCTGATCTCTTGAAGTCAGGGTGGAGTGATGAACCTGAGGCTGCAACTACCGACACGTAGACTGCAAATGTTCTGACATTAAGCCGCATGCCCTTTGCACAGCATGTGCGCCACCTCAGGCCTCCATTTTCAGAGCCAAAGAATCAGAAGGTCCACTGAGTTATTATGAGAATCATAATGGACTCAAGAAAGGCACAAAAAACACTCAGGCTCCTGTGGCCTTGACCTGGAGCGGCCCCAGCATCCGAAAGATTGCTTCAATTTTCCTTACCTAGAAGATTTTTTAGAGACAGCCACATGCAAAAGGGACAGCCAAGACAGGCCTATGCTGGCATTATTCCACTAGGCTTCCAGTGGGGACTCCTGCAGCCCCCTGTCCCCAGCCATTGCTTACTGAAGCCCACACTCAGAAGGCTGGATCAAAGGCTGAGCCCTCAGCTTCCCTCTGTTCTTGGCCCATCTCCTGGCCCGCAGCTGCCTTTGGAAGCAACGCAACCCTCTCTCTTTGCACTGCTTATCACGCTGTTTCTTCAACACAGCCACAGAGGGGTTGGGGGTATTGCAGTGCCTAGCACAAGCAAGGCCCAGGGATTGATCCCAGCACAAAAAATAACGTGCCACAGAATCACTGAAATTGGCTGGTTAGCGAGTCCTCCAAGAAATTCCAGTCTATCAAGCCACAGCCCAGAAGGAACAGCTTGGCTGTGCCTGCGGACCCGGCAAGATGCAGAGCCGAGTGTCGGGTTGATGTCAGCAGCATCCCACCATCCTACGCCGAGACGGTTGGCACCTTGAGGGCAGCAGGCTTCTCCCAAAAGCTAACGTGTGTGGAAAGGCATTTGCTCCGCATACGCTTGGCCCCAGGCTCATGCTCAGCCAGACACGCTTTATCGCCTTTCTGTGGTGCAGTTCTGACATGTGAGAAACAGAAGCTCGTGGTGGTTAAGAAGGTAACACAGCCTGTGAGCAGCAGGGCCAAGATTCCAGCCTGGCTCTGCCCGACACAAAAATCATCTTCCTCCTGAGCCTCCCCACGTGCCACATTTCTGCTTCCACTCGGCAAGTCCCCAGATCTTCTGGCCATCCCTGATCCCATGTGGTTCCCTCTCCCCACAGACTCCTGTGTGCCAAACTTCTGCTCTCCCCTCTCAGATAAACACATCCTTTTTCTTCGCTGTGCTCGGCTGAACCTCAGCGCTACCAGTAGGTGAGGGTCCTGTTCACACTCTTGAGTCCATTATCCCCAGATTTGCCAAGCACCTAAGTGCATGGGCTGCCCCAGTGTGATGCATTAGTGGGGGGCTAGGGGTTCCCCAGGTGTGATATTCCAGGACCTCATAGGGAAGAGGAGTAGGTATGCTTCTGCTCGTATTATAATTGCTTTGATTTCTTAGGGTCCATTCATCATAGTGCATGATGAAATACCAGACAATGTTCAAAGAAGAGCATAAAGTTGTTAGGTTTTCAAAAGAGGGCATGGGTTTTAAAAAAGGTCTAACTTTAATCTACAGTTTCATGGGAATTTTTGAGTTTTACCATCCCCTGTTAATTTTTTTTTATTTTTTGAATTTTTGAAGAAAAATCTTTATGTATTTGGTACAAGGTCTCACTATGCAGCTCGGACTCAGTGGCTGGCACGGCACGCGGTGCCAGGGATTGAACCTGGGTCCTTACACTTGCTGGGCAGGCGCTTAGACTGCAGAGCTATCTCCTCAGAGCCCCTTTTAAATTTCTTTCTATGCTTTCCGTCTTTCCCTCCAGGGACTGCAAAAGTCTTGGGCAGTAGAGAACAATGGTGAAATCTCTCTGTCTCTGTCTCTCTGTCTCTCCATCTCTCTGTCTCTCTGTGTCT
>NW_004524798.1:1947552-1949613 GCF_000260255.1 Octodon degus | reverse complement strand
CTCTCTCTCCTCTCTCCTCTCTCCTCTCTCCTCTCTCCTCTCTCTTGTCTCCCTCCCTCTCTCATGTCCCTACCTCATCTTCACCCAGTAAACTGTCCACAAACAGGTCCTCAAATCCACTCTTAAACATGGTTTGGTTTTCATTCCTTTTTTTTTTTTTTTCATCAAACCTTTTCATCTAAATAAAGAATCCAAGGATCTGGGTTAGTTTTTAAGCAAAAGCAAGTGTTTTGGAGAAGAAACAGAACTGAAAACAGCACAATAGTGTCGCTAACTAGAACCTACTGTCTCAGGAGGGCTGAGCTAGAATTTAGCCTTTGAACTCTTTACTAAAAAATTGCATTCTTTGTGAATTCACAGCAGGAACAAAATTGCTCTGGAACACTTAATCTTCATAGCACAACAAATTAATACCCAGCCCCTCCCCCACATACACAGAGCACATCAAAATGAAGTGTATTTGAGGAGCTTACTGGGGGTGGGGTGCTGATCGTGTCATTTGGAAATCAACTCATTTCTTTTTTTTTTTTTTTTTTTTTTTTTTTTGGCGGAACCGGGGATTGAACTCAGGCCCTTGCGCTTGCCAGGGAAGCGCTTAGTCCACTGAGCCATTTCCCTGGCCCCGGAAATCAACTCATTTCAAACAACCAATGGGTTATTCTGATCTCCAGTATTCAATAAACCAAGATCTCCTTTAGGGCAGTCCCTTGATGGTCTAATTCCGTTTATTGTCTAAATTTCAAAGCAGAGAGCTGGGCAAGTGGTGGCATACACCTGTAATCCCAACACTCAAAGGAGGAGGCACGGGGCTCCTCTGGGAGGATGAGGCAGAAGGAGCGCTGTTCAGCTCAAGGCCAGCTTGGGCTATGTAATGAGTTCAAAGCCAGCCTGAGCTACACAGAGAGAACAGAAAGAAAGAAAGAAAGAAAGAAAGAAAGAAAGAAAGAAAGAAAGAAAGAAAGAAAGACAGACTACTTCAACTGAAACTAGTGATCTCTCCTAATTGGATTGCTGATGCTTAGTAGAAAAACTCTACCACACAACAAAGTGTTTCTTCCTTAGATTGACACTCAGATCCTTGGGAGTGGAAGCCAGGTTGGAAGAGAAAACCAGGTCTTTGGGGAAAGGATGTGGCCTTCGCTGGAGCCCTGGTGAAGGCCTGAGTCCACAAGGGCAAGTCTCCAGCTCTTTCCAGATTCCGGTCATGTCCACCACAAAGGAAATTGAGTTTGGGTTGTGGACCTTTGGCTCAGCGCTCCTTCCCCAGGACAATGAGCTGGAGGTGTCATTGCAGTTCCCGTCTGTCATCCTAGGAAAGCTGTTTCTGAAAGAGAAAGCATCTCTCAGGTTTACTCACAATGGAAGAAAGGTAGGCTCAGAAAAGAAATGGAATGGTGACTAATTCAGAAGCGTTTGCAGTGCCACAAAAGTGACTTGCCTAGGTCAACACAGTTATTAAGTCAGGGCGGGCCGCGGCCAGGACTCGGATCTCCACAGTCCAACCCACCTTTCAGTTCCTGGTTCCCGCTCTGCCCACCAAGGGAGGTTTCACTAAAAGCCTATGCTGCAGCTCGTTTTCTTGTGAAATGTGAGGGGCTTAGAGAGGAATCCCAGGAAGTTTGTTTACATTCAAGACTAGGAGAGCTTCGAGAAAACATCCAAAACCAGACGTACGCATCAGCACACTCAGACACACACACGACAGGGACACAAGAGTAAAAACGAAGCGGGGCAGAGAGGGTGGCTGACAAATCCACCTCTCCTGGTCGCCCCCGCCCCCCGCAGGTCCACGCCGGGCGCAGGGCTCTCAGGTGGCCAGCAGAGGGCGCGCCGCCCCCAGGGAGCCAAGTGCCGGCCGCGCGAAGCCCGGCTGGCCAGCTGAGCCGCGGGCGAACCGGACGCGCCCCTGCGACTGGACCACTCAGGGTGCAGGTCCCAGCCAAGGAGGAATAAGAGGGTGAAGAGCGGAACCCACTCGTGGACCTGGGGGGCAGACAAACAGGAGTGCTTCCTAGGAATTACATCACGCTGCGCAATGCTGCGGCTCTTGGACGCTCCTGG
>NW_004524798.1:1936130-1946455 GCF_000260255.1 Octodon degus | reverse complement strand
TGGAGGGATTTCGGATGCGGCGCCGCAGCAGCCTTCCCGCGTAGACTCGGACGAGGAGTCGCAGCCAACTCTCTCGGGCGCCTGCGTTCCGCCCTGGTGGGAGCCGGCGCCGCGCAAAGGGCTTCTTCCCGCGGCTGATGCGGCCGGCCCTACGCCTGCCCCGCCTCGGCTGAGCCGCCTCCGGAGGGACGCGGGACGCAGCGGCAGCCCCGGGCGCGCGCCGGAGGCATGGAGCGCGGCCCCGGCCTGGGGGTCACCCTCTACGCCCTGGTGGTGGTCCTGGGGCTGCGCGCCGCGCCGGCCGGCGGCCAGCACTACCTCCACATCCGCCCGGCTCCCAGCGACAACCTGCCCCTGGTGGACCTCATCGAGCACCCGGACCCTATCTTTGACCCCAAGGAGAAGGATCTGAACGAGACGCTGCTGCGCTCGCTGCTTGGGGGCCACTACGACCCGGGCTTCATGGCCACATCGCCCCCCGAGGACCGGCCTGGCGGAGGTGGGGGCGCAGCCGGGGGCGCCGAGGACCTGGCCGAGCTGGACCAGCTGCTGCGGCAGCGGCCGTCGGGGGCCATGCCGAGCGAGATCAAAGGGCTGGAGTTCTCCGAGGGCTTGGCCCAGGGCAAGAAGCAGCGCCTGAGCAAGAAGTTGCGGAGGAAGTTACAGATGTGGCTGTGGTCACAGACCTTCTGCCCGGTGCTGTACGCGTGGAACGACCTGGGCAGCCGCTTCTGGCCGCGCTACGTGAAGGTGGGCAGCTGCTTCAGCAAGCGCTCGTGCTCTGTCCCCGAGGGCATGCTGTGCAAGCCGTCCAAGTCCGTGCACCTCACCGTGCTGCGGTGGCGCTGTCAGCGGCGCGGGGGCCAGCGCTGCGGCTGGATTCCCATCCAGTACCCCATCATTTCCGAGTGCAAGTGCTCATGCTAGAACTCGGGGCCCCCTGCCCGCACCCGGACACTTGACGGATCCCCACCGACGCCCCCCACACCGCCTCCAACCAGATCCACCACCCTCTAGTGAGGGTTTTCAATGAACTTTTTTTTTTTTTTTTTTTTTTCTGGCTACGGAGACCTAGCTTTCTGGTTGATGTAATGCACTGTTTAACTGTGTAGGAATGTATATGTGTGTGTATATACGGTCCCAGTTTTAATTTACTTATTAAAAGGTCAGTATTATACGTTAAAAGTTACCGGCTTCTACTGTATTTTTTAAAAAAATAAGCAAAAGTTTAAAAAAAAAACAGAGAAGAGAGAGACTTATTCTGGTTGTTGCTAATAATGTTAACCTGCTATTTATATTCCAGTGCCCTTCGCATGGCGAAGCAGGGGGGAAAGTTATTTTTTCTTAAAGTACAAAGAGAGGGGGAACTTTTGTAGAAGGACTTTTTAAACGCTATTTTCCATTCTTCGGAAAGTGTTTTGATTTTTCCTTGGACCTCGAAGAAGCTATAGAGTTCAATGTTATTTTACAGTTATTGTAAATATAGAGAACAAATGGAATGCCTAATCATTGTAAATTAAGAGTATCTACTATTTATTCTTTATAATATCCCGTGTAGTAAATGAGAAAGAAGTGCAGACCAGGATTAAAGAAAACCACTAAAACCGACTGCGCTCCACACTGCGTTTCTCTGTTGGTGATTGATGGGGGGGGGGGCGGAGTGCGCCGGCGGGGCGGGTAGGGGATGCCGCGTCTATTTCACCCACAGGGAAAGGGTCTCATCACCCCGAACTCCCTCCGATGGGGTGATGGAGGTGATTACAGTTTCTCAGTGAGGGTGGGTGTCTTTTTCCTCAAACCCCTCTTTTACAACTCACGTGGCCTTTGCCTAGTCTCCCAGCGTTTTTCCCTTAAGTCACCAAAGCTGGGGCCTGTAGTGACCTCGACACCAGGCCGGCCCCCTGGAGGTGACCCCAGGCTGGGCTGAGGGGCAGGGGGGGATGGTGGGCGGCTGCTTTGTCCTGCCTGACAGGCCCTGCACAATGGGGACACGTGTCTTTCACACCTACCCTGGGGGCGGAGTGCCGCTGAAACTTGACCCCCGAGGAATGGGGGGGAGGGGGTCAGAATGAGCCCACCCAGATCCCACCACCCCTCCCGCCTTGCACCCCCACCTCAATATTTAGCCCCAGTTAACCCTTTGCATTCCCGGAAGCGAAAGCGGTGAGAACGGAGGTGATCCCTGGGAATCAGCTGCAAAGCCTCCTTGGGATTTTGCAGGTCGAGCCCCCACCCCACCCCTCGCCACCAAATCCTAGGCCAGGGAGGGAGCTGAGTGGGGTAGATAACCGCGAGGTGTGACCCTCGCCTTGGCCTCCCATACCCTCAGGAACACTGAGGTACAACGTTTCTGAGGGGTAGGGATTTGCATAGAAATTATCACTTCTGAGATTTGCTATTGGGAAGGGGGTACGCCCCACACACACACACTCTGGACACCTACGCCACTTGGTTGGGAGGGGATGGAGAACAACTCAGAATTGGGGTCTTTGAGCTTTCGGATGAGATTGAGGGCTTTGGGGGGGCCCTGCAGGTATCGTCCCACCCCTTCCCAAGCCAACTTCTTGAGACCCGCACTGAAGTCGCGCGCGTCCCTCCGCCCCGATTCCCCGCGGTGGCGCCCGAGCGCGCAGCTCCACGTGGGCCGGCTTCCTGACACCGCTCCCCGCTCCCTTTATTTATTTTGGACTCCAAAGTCTCTCTTTCGCTCCCTCCCCACCACCCTGCCACCTCCTCTCCTTGCGCCACCACCATAACCGCCCCCCCCCACGCCGCCTCCCCGAACTCCCCGCCACAGTACGGAGTCCCGGCGAATCTGTGCTAAATTCCCAACCTGCGCCGGGCACCCAGCGCGGTCCCTGCGCCCCCGCCCGCCCGCCCGCTCCCTCCAGCCCCGCGCTTTCTTCCCTCCCGAGCAGCCCGGCGGCTCCGCGTTTCAATAGCCCGGCCCGGAGCCGAGCCCCCTCCCCGCGCTGCTGCGTCCGCCGTGGGACAGACGCTAGGGTATTCATTAACTGAGAGCCGGGGAATAACGGCATTATTCCCCCCAGAGAGGGCACCCTGCCCCCGCGACTATCTGAGGCTTCATTGTAAAAGGATTAAAAGTTAAAGACCTCCATCTTATGATTCTTTCATTTAATCTTCCTGGCGCCTGGGAGACATGCTCGATGGATGATGGCTTTTAAAATATTCCTAATGTCGGCTACCTTAAGACTCCAAGCCGGGCAAACAAACGTAATTTATTTCCAGAAGAAAGGGGATATTGAGATGTTTTAAGTTTATGAACCGCCGTCCCCGTGTATATTTGTTAAGTTCTGACAAATACCCAAATAACGTTAAAATCAGCCATTCATCACTTATGAATTTATGCAAAACTTTTTGCGCCCCGAGGCCAATATTTTTTTAGACCGAGTTTCACTTGCGAGGGGCGGAGGAGGCGAGAGGAGGGGAGAGGAGGGGGCTCGGGAAAGAAGGGGGGAGCCGAAAGCAAGAATTTTCATGCCTGGTAAACACGCGAATTATGCGAAGAGAGTTATTCCCAGCTGGGCGGGCAGCCAAAACTCGGAGAGGAGAGCGCGCCGGGGCCAGCGCCCCCGCCCCCACGCTGGCAATGTCATTGGATTACAATGCGAGGTCTTCCCTCCGACGCCCCCTCCTCCTCCTTCTCCTCCGCCTGCGCGCCCGCGCCCCTCCTCCCCGCCTGGCCCACTTGGAAAACCCGCTCGCAGCCGGCGAGCTTCTCGGTTTTCAGGGCAGGAGCCGGGCTGCAGACGTGACGGGCCACAGACCCCCTGAATGACAGACCCAAAGGGCAGGCTCGGCGACGCGGCTCCCGGCACGAAGAGGAGACCCGGCAGGATCCTGGCAGTCCCAGAAGAAAACCAGGAAGGTGCTGGTCCTGGGACGCGTGCCTGAAGCACATGGGGCGGTTGCATCCCGCGATGATTAATGTCGATAATACTATCACGCTAATAATAGCATCCACGCGGGAAGGAGGAGAGAGTGCTGGGCACAGAGCAGGAGAGCTGTCTCTTGCTGTCACCTAGTGCCTGTCTGCTAAAAGGAGGACATTGATCCACACGTCTCCATGCCTTTGACAGCCCAGGAATTTGTGCAGCTGCTGGAGGGGTGCCGTGCCTCCCCAGGACGGAGCTTTAGAATTCTTGCAGATGTTTGCACATTGATAGTTTTCAAATCCTGGAAGAGAATGAATGGTGAGGTTCCCACAGCCCCACCCCTCCCACCATGGTTGTGAAAATTCACTCATCAACTCTTTCCTTCATTGCTTCCTTCCACCCTTTCAACACCCTGCTATGCTAGGCACACAAGCAAGCTTGGGCCAAAAGCCCCCGGGGAAGCCCTCCTCCCTGGAGGACCCGCTGGCCCCCAGAGTCAGGGAAGGGGATCTGGTTCCCTGTTGGGATGGGGAAGCCAGGGGCCCATTATCAGTCTTGCTTCTGAGACTCCTGGGAAAGGGGGTTGAAGTTTGGTGGCAGCTGCAGAAGGAAGCTGGCTGTGTATTAAGAGCTCTTAGCCTGCTGGATGGGGACGGCAGGGGGAGGGCAGGGCCTATATCGGTATTTTGAAGGGGGTGATTCGTCCTTTTTCTTTAATGCTCTTGGAATGTCAGGGCTGGAGGGGAGCTTGGATTCCAATGCCCACTACTCAATATACTGGATAAGAAGACAGATCTCCCTAGCGCAGGCAACTACAGGCGGGATTGGCTAGGTGGCCTCTGTTGTCCCTCTTCTCTCCCCTGTTCTCTTTCTCTTTGTTCTTTCTCCTTCTGTGTGTGTGAGGGGTGTGCATGTAAATTTTGATGGGTGGGAGAGAATTCTCCCAGTCAAGGTAACAACAGATCTTCAGCAAACTGATCAACTATTCTGTTGTACCTATTAGCAAGGTGTGTACCAGTAGTTGGTTACTTATGCCAAGCATAGGGCTAAATAAACCCTTTGCACTAATTCTTATTGGAGGTGTCTAATCTCTAATTAAAGAAATTGGAATTCAGAGGATGCAAACACCCTCCCCAAAGCCATACAGACACTGACAGTTATGGTTCCCAATCCAAGCTGACACGAGTCTATGCTTCTTGTAACTGCTCTTCCTTCAAGGACTTAAATACCTGGCTTGAGAGACACCATGCATGCCACAAGTGTGCTGGTAAATGTCAACTCGGGCTATCTGGGGATGCATACCTGGTGAGCCACACTGTTTTTGTAAACCCTGTTATCTAGCAGTACCTTCCCCTCAGTCCCTCATGCAAACAGTTTATAATGTAGTAGAGAAGGTAAGAAATGAAGAACAGGGTAAGTGATGAAATAAGAGTTAAGCCAGCAAACAAACCTGGGCAGAAGAAAGGAGAGCTTGGAGCCAACAGGGAAGACAGGGAAGCACTTGACCACAGTCTCAAGAGCGAATTGAATATCGGCCCATGGACAAGGATGGGAAGGAACGGGCTTTTGGATGGAGACGGCGGAATATATAAAGGCGCAATGTTGGAAAAGTATTTCTGTGTTTGGGAAACAGCTCAAACAAACTTTAGCATAGGGTGGACCCAAGCCGAGGAGAGCAAGCAAGCAATAAAGTCTGAAGTGCAGGATGAGGCTGAGTGATGGAGGATTTTTGAAGGTCAGCTAGAGCCCCAAACTTTATTTCTCAATCAACAGGAAGCCATTGAGAGCTCTTGAAGAGGACAGGGACACCCTTAGAGTGCACTAGCAAAGGAAAGCATTCACTCATCCCATAAACATTTTTGAGTGCTGTTCTGAGTATCTATTGGTATACAACAAGCTGCCCCCAGATGAAGACTTTGAAAACAACCATTTTATTTGGCTCATGATTCTGTGGCCCAGGAACGCGGGGAGGGCTCCGCTGGGCAGTTCATCTGTTATACTGGTAATGTCACTGGGGGCTGGAGGATCCACTTCCAAAGTGGCTTCTGGCACCTACCTATCAGCCAGAAGCCCAGCTAGCATGTTGGTCAGAGGCCCTACAAGTCACTTCCCCTTGTGGCTTGGGCTTTCTCCCAGCTTGATGGCTTTAGAATAGTTGGGGACTTACCTAGTAGTCCTTGGCTCCAAGAGAAGATGTCCTAAAAGGCCTGGGCAGGACTTAGAGGGGGGCTTAGGACAGCCAGAGAAGTCTCACACCATGGTTTAAACCTTAGTCTTTCTAGTAAGCAAGTGTCGAGGCCCAAGGAGAAGACAATTGAACATCATTGCTCAGGGTGAGAAGCAGCAAAGCATCGGGCCTATCTTTCACTTGCCTTGTGGCAGGCACTTCTGCAGGCCAGGCTCTATTTTTCATGCCCAGATACAACACAGAAGGGGAGTCATTTTCAATTTAGGTTTGGTCCCCCAGGCCCAGAAGGGATGGGAGGTGGGAACGTGGCTTCTGGGAGCTTACCACTTGTGGTCCCTGATTGAGCAGCCCCAGTGCTCAGGAATATAGAGACCACACGTCTGAAGATGAGACAGGACTTAGGGGCTGGTCAGACACAGGCTCAAAGCAAGATCAGAATGGTCCTTCATGTTCCAGACCTGCAAAGGACCAGGCACAGAAGAGCACCTTAGTGAGCTGCCTCTGGCCACCCAGTGGGAAGTGCTCAGGAAATCCTGGGTAAAAGGAAGTGACTTGGGGCTCCAAGGGTTGCCTTGGCATGTCATTGAACAAGGAACGAGGTGGGGAGATGTTTCTAGATTCCATTTTTTATTAAACAGAATAAAGGATCAGCTAGATAAAGCTACAGATTTAAAAGTCACATAAGAGACCCTACTCTCATTGGGTGTGGAAAGCAGTGTGACTGAGGAGATGGGAGAAAGACAGGATTGGCAGGTATTGTTGAGGAAAGAGAAGTTGGATCTAGCCTGCATTTTTGGATAAAGCAGTGACATGCTGGACCTGGGAAGGCGCTGTCTCTACATTGGGCACTTGCCCCTTGTTTAACCCGCATTCACCTCTATTCATTACGAGCTCACTCTTCATGCCGTCTTACCTACCAGGATGGTGGCAGGCACAGCAGAGGGGATCCTTGGGTGGGATGGAAGAAGGGGCCAGAAAGTAAAAAGCAAATTTTGATTCTATTGCAATGTGAAGGAGGGCTGGTGAGATAGCTCAGCGGACTAAAGCACCTACTTAGGCAAGTGCAGAGACTGTAGTTCGACCCCCACCCCTGTCCCCCTATCCCTGCACCATGTGCCGTACCAGCCCTGCCTCTGGGGCTGGCCTAGTGGCATATGCCTGCAATCCCAGCACTAGAGAGGATGAAAACAGGAGGATCACTATGAGTTCGAGCTGCGTAATGAGACCCTATAACAACCAAAAAAGAAGAAAAGAAATAACATGGAAAAAACATATAGTGTAAAGAGGTTAGAAAGAATACTCAGATTTTGAGGGAAGGATGATAGAATTACAATATTGAGATTGGGATGCCTCAAAATCCTTTACTGCTTCAAATGACTGCAAAAGCAAAGGCTTCTCATTCTAAACACATTGCATCAGAACTGGCCCTGGAAATAACACTTCCAGCCTTCGGATTCCACCTCCTTTTGCAGTTCTTATTAAACTTAAATGGCTTTAGAATTTTTTTTTTGTATAGGATCTCGCTACACAGTTCATACCCACAGTGATCCTCCTGTCTTAGCCTCCCTAGTGCTGGGGTTACAGGCATGCATCACCACACCTGGTACACTCCCGGTTTCTAGGGCCAGCACAGCATGCGGTACCAGGGATTGAACTCAGGACCTTACACTTGCCGTGCAGGTGCTTAGATGGCTGAGCTCTCTCCCCAGCCCAGCATTAGAATTTTAAAAAGCACCCTCGTGTGTATTTTCTGTGACATGAATACCCTTGAAGACAGGAAGTAGGTCTATCATGCTTGCACCCCAAGCTCAGCACAAGGCCTGATTCATAACCACACTTAACAAATAACAGAAGAATTAATACACCTTGGGCCACTTCACAGGTGAGAAAACTGATGCTTAGAGCAGCGCTCAGAGCTCATTCCTGACAGTGGAGATGAGCCAAGCTGGTGCTCTGGGTACTGAGAGATGCTGGCTGCTATCTCCCTGAGGTCAGGATTGAGCTCCAGGAACTAACCACATACGCACACTGCTCAGCAACCTTGTGCAGGAAAAATAAGGCTGATGGTAGGAATCTGCACCTGCCAGCAGGAATGGGTCTTGGAATTGCTGGCTTTGGCAGCCCCTTCCCAGCCAGCATTGTAAAGGACTGGCATTCAATTTGTTTGGTGGGGGAGGGATTAGTCAATCGAGGGAGGCAGTGTTTTTCCCATTTTCCAGATGCAAAACCTTGGGGAAATGGGAAACCTAAGGGACACTAACAGCTCGATAACGCTGGAGCTGAGATTCTAACTGCACTAGCACTGTGCTGGCTGCCTGGACAGGCAGTGTGTGTGTGTGTGTGTGTGTGTGTGTGTGTGTGTGTGTGTGTAGGGGGGAACATGCACTCCCTGAGTTTATAACCCCAGCTGGTCTCCCTTATTCCTTGCTTGCCCCAGCTCCAATCCATTCTCCACGCTACAGCCCAAGTGACCTTAAGACACACATGTGGTCTTGTCACTCCCCTGCTTAAAACCTCTCAAGGGCTTCCATTGCTCTGAGGATAAAGGCCAGAATCCCTACCCAGCTGGGGCCTGCTCTCCCGCTGGCTCTGGGTTCAAGCCACACAGGCTTTCTTTCATGTCCTGTCAGAAACACACGCACACACACACACGCACGCGTGCGTACACACACACACACACACACACACACACACACACAGAGCTCCCCTTGGTTCAGGGCCTTTGCATGTGCAGCGTCTTCAGCCTGTGCTCTCCTCTGGCCAGTGCCCCTAAAAGTTACCCCATTTTGCAGCTCGCAGTCTTAGGGAACACAGGTTTGGTCCCTCCACAGTCTTGTGTTCCGCACTGTCTGCACTCCATCTCCATGGGCTACTTCACAATTTGTGACTGGTGCAGTCATGCACTGTGTGACACTGGAGGGAAGATGTGAGAACTGCCTTGTCAGGCCAGGTCATCACCGTGTGAGCATCAAGAAAAGTCCCACATGAGCCTGGGAGTCACAGCTCACGCCCCTGACAAGTCCTCTTGGTGCAATCAGGGGACTCCGTGAGCACAAGATGCACAAAGCTGCTGCAGCCGCATCACGCCAGACCACAGCAGACTATTTTTTAAATAATAGGGAAAACATTCTAAGGACAAAAAGACTAGTACAGTGACTGTATAACCAGAGGTGGTGTCATTTATCGCCCTGGTGAAGTAGTCTGCACCGTGCACACTTGTGTGGGCTGTGCTCTTTCGGGACTGGCAGTGCAATAGATCTGTTTATACCAGCTTCGCTGCCAATGTTCAAGTGACACCTGTGCCATGCGGTGGCTATGGTCACATCACTAGGCAGTAAAAATGCTTCAGCTCTATTCTGACATCATGGGACCATGGTCATGGAAGGGGTCTGCCAGGTACTGAAATGTTATGATGCAACACATGGCTGCATTTAAAGCTTACAGTTCCTTGCACTCTGTCTGTTTGGGGAGAAAATCCCCTCACTCCACTGTCCTTGCCACAGTCCCCTGGGACCCAGTGATGATTGGGGCCTGTGTACATACCTGTGTACAGAGATGAATGCCTACACTGGAAAAAGCAAAGAAATACTAACTCATCGCCTTCCTGGGATAAGTCATTTTCTATCTGAGGCTCTAAATATACCGAGAGTTCAGTCTGGCTCCTGTTAGTGATCTTGAGCAAATTGAAGAATGTGCCCACATGCACCATACAGAGAAGGAAGCAGAGAACCCTAAGGTGACTGACTCTCAGTTCTGGGGATTGTAGTGACTCCCAGGATACTGGAGCTGAGAGCCCTGGCTGCCTGTGTAGGTGGAGACAGACAACTGAGTTACCAGGTAACCCCTTCCAGCAAATCGAGGGCCCTCCCTGTAAATGGGAGATCACTACCCAGAACTGCTTCCCATCATAAAGAGCTCAAAGTGTTGAGTGATTCATGCAGAAAATTCTGAAAAGCCTCTGAGGGCTGGGGAAAAGAATCCCCTCCCCCACATCTGAAATCTTAAGACATTATCTTATCTGTGGGACAATTAAAACTTGATCTTTCCTGCCCGGGGATAATGAAATGAAGCAACAACTAACTCATGTCTAAAGCTTTGCAGGCTACAAACCACTTTCACATCCATTATCTCTTTCAAGTCCACATAACAGCTCATGGCTAGAATTTTGATTATCATTTTGAAGATAAAGAAACCCAGGGGCCAAGGAGATGGTTCTGTAGAATAAGCACTTTCCTGGCAAG
>NW_004524798.1:1932733-1934808 GCF_000260255.1 Octodon degus | reverse complement strand
AACTTGCTATTATGGAGGGAAACAAAACACTACACCATGGATTTTGGAGTGAGAACAGCCTGGGTTTGAACCCTGGCTCTGATTATTAGCTGTGGATGCTGGGTAAGGTAGAGGACCTTCCTAAGATGCTTCACATTCCAAAAGTGTGTGTTGATGTCTCGCTAACCAGGGCATTGAGATGTCCCAGTGAGTCCTATCTGTGCTGCTCCTGGTGAGCGTTAGAGCCCAGGCATTGGTTTCCTTTCATCTCCCAAGCCCAGGGTCTGGCTGTGTCCCCCTTCCTGTGGGGCTAAAAGCTGAACATCCTGCCACCAGAGGTGGTTACCAGCTACTTCCACAGGTTGTTTTCCCTAAAGGAGCAGGGCTGTGGGTAAAGTCCTACAGATTCTTCTTTTTCTAAGCTGACACAATGGGGTTGAGTTGGGCACCTGTTGTTTATTCTTGTTTGTTTGTTGTTGTTAAATTATAAGCCAGAGAATGAATGAAGGCAAGTACCAAAAGCAAAAAAAAAAAAGAGAAGTAAAAGCCAGGAGGGTAAAATGTTAAATCAGAATGGAGGAAAATTGGCAAACCAGGGAATTGTTTTTGAATAAAGCAAGATAGGAATCAAGCTCAGGAAGATGAGTCTCTGTTTTTTTTGAGTCTAGAAATTCCACATCTCTAGGTATTGGCCCTCGGTCATTTCTTCTAGTTATTGGAGTTACCCAGAGAGACTTAAGGTAGTCTTGGGTGCTCTCATTCCTGCCCCACTTGAGAGCCAAAGACCTGGCTATGAGAAGGGTCATCATGGCCACAGAGAGCTAAGGCCCCTAAGAGTCAATGTGCTGTGTCAGCCATAGGACCCTTGAAGAGTGTCTGTCCACCTGTGCCCACCACTGAGGAAAACAAGGAAACGGAGGCCGAGAGAGAGAGAAGATCACCTGCTCAGCATCTAACTGCGATGGTTGGGAGCTTGTGTGTCCCCAGGTAGCCCATGTGTGGATGGCTTTTCTCCCTGGGGTGGCACTATTGGAGTACCGCAGCACTTTCAAGACATGGGACTAATACGAAGTCTTTAGGTCACTGGGAGTGTGGCCTTGAAAGAAATAATGGAACCCAAGGCTCTTCTTTCTTTCTCATGTTTCAGCCATGAGGTGGGCAAATTGTTCCCTCAGAACCTTCCTGCTAGGGCTAGCCAAATAGCTCAATGGATTAAAGCACCTGCAAGCAGGTGCAGGTACAGGGGATCGGGTTTGATCCCCTGGCCTGCCAGGCTGGTCCCGCCCCCGGGGCAAGCTGAGATGGGAACTGAGACTGGGCGTGGTGGCGCATGCCTGTAATCCCAGCTCTTGGGAGGCTGTAAACAGGCGGATCAATAGGAGTCTGATCTAGTAGTGAGACCCTGAAAACCCTGTAGACCCTTCCCTAAAATACAAAAAAATAAAATAAAATAAACAACAACAGCAAAAATAAAACCTTCCTGCCAGCGAAGGCCTTGCCCCGTAGCCCTTGTCCACCGAGTGCTGGGGCACACTCAGTGCTGTTCAACCTTCTGGCTGGACTTTTGGGTACTCCCTAGAGTTTGGGGCAGCTCCTGCCTTGCCTTCTATCACGTCCTCTGCCTGAGGGGAAATTGGATCTCCCATAGACCCCCTTGGTTGTCTATACTCAAATCTCTGGGCCAGGCCAGACATTTCTCCAGAGCTCCTTGCCTGTTGAGCCATCCTCCCCCTGCACTTTACCGCATCAAATACATGTCCAAAGTGGGGTCCTAAGCCTTCTACTCTGACTGTTTTCACCAATAGTTTTCAGTTTTATTTTTGAGTAATGGCTACAGCACTTGCCCAGATATATGTGTATGGTATATTTCTTGTCAGCATCCTCTCCTCCCAAAGTACGTGCCAATACCTGAATTCTTCCTCAGTCTTCCTTCTCATTCCCATCCTCACGATATTGCTAAACCTCAGGCCCTTACCATCTTTTGCCTTGGTCTTCACAATAGCGCAGTAGTACATCTATTCACCTCCAGCCTTGCTCTCCTCTCAGCACTTCCCCTGGAGTTGCCATATGCCTGCACACTCTCTAAATGTTCAGAG
>NW_004524798.1:1924769-1932248 GCF_000260255.1 Octodon degus | reverse complement strand
TCCATATGTGATACGCTCTATTCTTCACACTGTAACCATTCATCAACTTCATTGGATTAAAAAAGTAGAATAAATGGACTTCTGAGTATGTCTAGGCGGGTCATGGATGTGTGGCTTTTGTACTTGGGCCCTCATTGGCTTCTCCCTTGTACCGTTCTCCTGTTCTGCTTTCTGGCTGCCAAGAATGTAGCAGTTTTGATCCATGACTTCTGCCGTGAGCCAGCTGATCGTGGAGTGAACTCTCTGTGACCAAAAACCAAATTAAACCATACACACACACACACACACACACACACACACACACACGCGCGCGCACGCACACACACACAAAGTTTAAGTTGTGGGTATTGATAATTGCATTTTAGTGATGAGAAAGCTAACTAATACATAAACTTGGTATCAGAGAAGTGGAGTTGATATTCTGATTATACCTGTCCATGGGGTTTAGAAGCCTTTAAAAGTGGCTTGAAGAAGGAGTTTGGAAAGTTTTGGAGATGCAGGCTACAGAAGCTCTAGAATGCTACAAGCAGAATTTGATGGATGATTCTTTTCAGAATACAGAAGGCCAAAATGCTGATAAGAATGAAGACAGTAAAAGCCAGGCTCGGGAGGTTTCTGTTGGAAATAAGGACTTTATTAGCAGTTGGACTCCAGGCCATGTGTGTTACAAATTGGAAGAAAAAAAAAAAGTCTACATTTTTACTCGCATACTGAGACATTACAGGAAGCAGAAATCAAGGGTGTTGTACTAGTCTGGCAGTGGAAATTTCAAGACAGTCTAACATTCCAGCTGTGGCATAAGTACTGATGCATGCTTTTAATCCTATATCCACTGAAAATTAGGGGCAGAAGGCAAAGCAGATAATTTTGAAAAATTTAATTTTGGGACCAGGAGAAACTCTGTATAGACCGGAGTCCAAACTCTGCAAATTTGGATGAATACTAAAGAGATTAGCACTATTAAAAGTTCTACTTTTTTAAAAAACCTTTTTCCATTTATTTAGTGTGTGTGTGTGTGTGTGTATGTGTGTGTGTGTGGGGCCAGCTCAGCCCACCAGGGGGCGGGGCTGGCTGGCATGTGGTGCTGGGGGATTGAACCACGGTCCCTGTGCTTTGCCAAGCCCGCTCCAAGTAGGTGTTTTAGACCACCGAGCCATCTCGCCAGCCCGAGATTAGCACCATTAAAAAGAAACTATTTACTTTATACAAAGATGAGAAGAAAGATGCCCGAGGTCATCTTACGAATTGGCAAGACCCCACTCAAGGGTGCAAAAGTGTTAGCCTTTTATTTAAGAAGAGATTCCCTAAGATGCCTATGCCAGATGGGCCACCTATGTAATTGGTTCCATAGAATTATTCATTTCCCTGTAATCGTCCACTCAAGTTCTCAGAGACTGCTGCAGGCCTGCTCCACAGGGCCCCAGATACTGCTTCCACTGACAACAGACCTTCCAATCGTTGTGTGATGTTGATTTTACTGGCATGGAGAGTGCAACAGTTACGGAGTCTCGAAGGCTTCCACTCAGATTTCAGAAGAAGGCCAGGAAGCTCAGACCTAAAGCTTCCAAGAGGGTACTGCATGAAGCTGTAGGAATAAAGCTGAAGGTAGAGAGCCCAGGAAGTCAAATATGCCAGGAATCTGGAATGTCACCCAAGGAAATCTGAGTGGATAAGCCCAAGACAAAAGGCTTTTGAGATGGGGATGTTTATCCTGTGTCACTGCACCTTGGGATTGTGTAATTTGCTCTAAATTTTTTTTACAGAGATTCACAGTTAACAGTTTGCCTTGAATCTCAGAAGAGACTTGAACTTTTGGAAAAGCTGAAACCGTTGAGACTTTGAAAAGGGAATTATGCTTCCAGATGTATACAAGAGAGTTGTTATTATTCTAGGAGGACTCATAAACTTGCTGTTGTATTTAGAGATTAAGCATGCATTAAAGAGATAGTAGACACATTCCTGGGTGAGTCTGGGTAGGTCAGGGAGGCGTGGCCTTTGTGCTATACATGGTCCCTTACTTGTTCCTCTCTGGTACTGTTTTCCTGCTCTGTTTCCCAGTTGCCATGGCAGCTTTGCCCTTTGCCTGCCTCCATGAACTCTCTGCCTTGGATGCAGTTAATCATGGACTGAAATACCTCGTGCCAGTGAGAAAATTAAATCTCTTCTCCTTTAAATTGTGGTGTTGAGTACTATATCTCAGTGATGAGAAAGCTATCTAATACAGGTACATTATGTATATCCTATTATCGAAACTCCAGTAGTAATCCCATGTTGATCATCCATTCTTTAGTCATAAGCGTTACCATTGCTTTTACTATCAGCATTATGAATCACTGATGCAATTACTAATATAGTTACTGTTCTAATAGATCCACAAAGATTTGCTGACTTACCCAAGGACTAACTACTTAGTGGAAAATTAAGGACTCACAAATCAGGATTCAAAATTTATTGTCTACAGCTAGCCAGATTGCTCAGAGGAGCTAGGCAAGCCAGGGACCAGGGTTTGATCCCTGGTGCCACATCCCACACTGGCCCTGCCCCTGAGCATGCTGAGCTGGCCACTGAGACTGGGTGTGGTGGCACACTCCTGTAATCCCAGCACTGGGGAGGCTGAGACAGGAGGATCACTATGAGTCCAAGCTACATAGTGAGACCCTGTACCAACTACTTTAAAAAAAAATCATTTTGTTTCCAGTATTGTGTGCTGGGTTCCAACACATGAATCCAGCACATCATCCTAAAATACTTGGTGCTTCTGCATCCCAGTTCTATGGTTAGTAATATTAATGATATCATAAGCTCTGAAATTCAGAACAAACATGTCTCTGTTATTCATAATGTGTGTCCCTCCAAAGAGCACTCAAGCAGTCCCCACCCAGACAGAAAGAAAAAGTGGAGAAAGATAACCCCAGTGACATTGGAATCTTGGTGAGGAGGCCTGTGAATACCAGGCAGGGATGGTTTTCCATTGCTATAACTCCTATGAGAAGCAGGTGCAGCAAAAGATGACACAAAGAGGAATTGTGGCCTATTTTTACCGGGAGAGGATGGGGGTGGAGTCATAGAACAGAGCTGAAGGACCTCAAAGTGCTGTGATTGCCACTCATTCCAGTCATTGTTTCATTAGAGTTGAAGGAGCCAAGACCCAGAGAGGTACAGAGACCTGACCAAAGAAATTACACCAGGGAGCACTGGAACCAAGACTAGAGCCTGTAGCCCTGAAATGCCTGTTACCACTTCCCGATACTAAAATCACTTTTAAAAAAAAATCAATGTGATTATCTTCTTGCTTTGTTCCTGAATGAAGCCTTTCTTTAAAGAATGTGCTAAGGGACCCTAACCACCTCACAAGTGTGAGAGAGACCCTTCTGTGGCCTCCAAAGCTCTGAGAGATGTAAGATCTGAGAAACTGCAAGGACCACTACTCAGCAATACTTAGTCGCTCCTTACCTTAGATATGGCCAGAGATGCAACTTCCCCAGGGCTGGGAAACAGCCCAGCATCCGAGTCAACATGGAATACAGAGCATACATTTTGGAATGAAAGAAGTCTTAATTGGCAGCCCATCCTGCACACTACCCATAAGCCCATCGGTCCTTCTCCTTCCCCTCAAAGGCAAGACCACGTTCTGGCATCCTTTCACCCATCCATTGAACATTTACCCCCTGATAAAAAATGCACTGAGTCAATGAATTTTGAATTCTTTCCTTTCCAGTTGTTTGTCCACAGACAAAAATCAAGCATAGCAACTGTCATTCCCTGGTCACTTGCCAGGTGCCATATATTGCACTAAGCATGGCTTTCATTCTACACAAGCCTGGGAGTGGCACTGCTGTCCACAAATGAGGAAACAGAGACACATGGCCAAGATTGAAGATTACACAGCTAAAAATGGCCACTCAGGCATTCTGACTTCACAGCCTATACCCTGGACCTCCTCAACTCTCTGACCCATACAGCAGGGAAAGCAGGTTCACTGCATGGAAAAAAGGCAGGGTGAAAATGAAGAGCCTGTTACGATACCTGCCAGTTGGTACTATGCAAAGTATTCTCTGAGACCTGTGAGGGTTGAGGCAAAGGACCAGGAGTAAGAAAACAAGAGCTGAAGGCCAAGTTTCTGGGGCCTGTTCTCACCATGTGGCATCATCGTGCAGGGGCACTGAGGACATCTTCAACAGTGCCCATCTAATTGTTAAAATTCTGGGCCTTCCCTTTTGCTTAAACTCTTGCAATGTGCAAGTATACACCAGCATACACATGTACATATACATGCATTGTCTTTCTTGCATTTTTTTTGTGCTTTCCTACATTTGGTATTCACAGCATCAAAGAAGAATGAGCCAAATTTCTACTTTACTCATGCCCACAGCTTCATTGAAAGTGTCCATCTGACTTGAAAAGTGTTACTCAGATGCATGGGCCAGTCTTGCCCAAAATATAGCAGGACATCTTCCCAAGGAGGAGACAAAGAAGAAAGACATACAGAGTCTCCATTAGTGTAAACAACAACAGCAACATAAAATAACTTATTTCAAGGATGGAGATGGAACCAAAGAATCAAAATCCTTGGTGTCTTAGAAACAAGATGTTTCCAAGCAGGAGTTCTCAGGAGGTCTGTCTAAGGCCCTGACTCTGTTGCATGGCAGTCAGACACTGCCGATCTTTTTGGAAAATCCAAGTTCAGATTTCACAAGCCTGAAGTCACAGGATCCATGCCTTACACCACTTGTCAGATTCTGACCTCTTCATCCATGTGATTTCTTCTCACGTGAAACAGGTCAGTGAAAATCATTCTTTAGAGTTGCCCTGAGCAAAGAGGTCCACCAAACACACCTGTCTCCATTGCTTTATACTCGACACTGGGACAAAATACCTGGCACTCAAATTTAAGGAAAAAAAGGTTTGGTTAGCTCACAGTTTGTGGAGGTTTCAGTCTATACTAGGCCGGCACCAAGGCAGTGGCACATGGCAGAGAGCAACAGTTCATGGCAGCAGAAAACAGTGAAGAGCAGAGGAGGAGCAGCAACTGCGGAGTCTATCAAGCCTCTCTCTCTAGCCTCTCTCTTCCTTCTATGCTGATTGTGAAGACCGGAGCTCCTTCAAGGAGGTGGCAGTGGCTGCTATGAAGATCAAAGTGGCGCAGCTGCTATAATCAAGCTCCTCCAAGGAAGTCATGCAAAGTCCTTCCTCAACCACTCTATATACTCCTTAAATCCTGAGTCTAGGGCATGGAGTTGCTGAGCTAATCCAGCTAAGCTTCCAATCCCTCAAGTTGACACAATGTATCAACCACCACAATCTACCCCTTATCAACTTGGCAACTACACATAAATTTCTTTAAACCAGCCTCCAGACACAAAGACATCCTTATTAACAGTTCACAACTTGGACATTATAACACAGCTTTAACAGTCATTAAGAATCACTATTAAGTCTATCAACATTATATTACATGAGAACCATAATATTCTACTCCTGTCTCCTGAGAGACTCATGTTCATCCCTTATGCAAAAGGCACTTGGTCTATCTGCAAGAGTTGCCAGAGTCCTAATGGTTTCAGCATCGCTGAAGAGTCCAAGTCCCAAGTCTCCAAGATCTAAAGCAAACTCCTAGCTATGAGACCCTGTACAAATAAATGTCAAACACTTCTAACATTCAAAGGTAAAAAATAAACATTACCATTCCAAAATGTACACACAGGAGGATATAAACCCTCGAGACCAAAACAAGTCCAAAATCCAGAAGGGCAAACATTAAGTCCTGTAGTTCCATGTGGAATGTCCAAAGCAACCTGTAATGAGTAGCAAGCTCCAAAAGCCTTATGTGGCTCCCTCCTGCAGCACTTCTGCTGGTAGCTCCCATGGCTTCTCTCTCAGGCCTGCTTTGCTTCCTTTTTGCAGCTTTCCTTACACAATCCACATTTCTGGCTTTTTCAGTCTTCTGAGGTTTCCACTGAATAGGCTTCTCACTCACAGCTTCACACACTGCCCTCTCAGGGCCATGCTGCCTGGCCTCTAAGGCCTTCTGCTGAAATCTAGGAGGAAGCCTTCTTAGCTTCAGAACTTCTGCGTTCTGAATGCACCCAAAATCAACATCATGTGGATGATAATGCCAAGGTCTGCTGTCAGCTACAGCATTAGACAGGCTTCCTTCTCTCTTGGCTGTAAGGGTCAAGTGTCTGGATTGCTGAGCACTCTGAACCTGATTCTGAGGAACAAATTCTCTACGCCACTACCATTCTGGAACCTCATGAATGGCTGCTGCCTCCATTCATGAGCATGGGGCTGCAGGGCCTTCTCTTTAAAGCAAAGTGCCTTACCCTTGGGGCTCTTAGGCTGTGAAGGGCAAGAACCTGCCACCTTGTGTGATGCCCTCAGGACATCTTTTCTATTCTGTTCCTCTATAGACCATAGAGATCTCAGCTCTATCTTTGTAGTCCACAGCCTTCCTGGCACTTCATTTATGGCCAAACTCACATTTTAAATCATCCTGTTGGGCTCTTGCTTCTGACTTTCAACATATATCTGACTAAAAGCCCCCAACAATATCCAGGCCACTGCCTCAACATTCAACTGCCATGAGATTTCTTTTGTAAGCTTAACTACTCCACTGAGCTTAATCTCAGTCTCAGGCAAAGTTTCGGGACAGGAGAAAAATGCAGACCAACTTTCTGCCAAGCCATAACACAAATCACCCACAGTCAAACAACCAATGCAGTCCTTCTTCCCAGAAGAAACCTCCCCAGCCTGGACTTTACAGGCAGGCTTTCTATCAGCACTCTGATCTTCTGACCTCTGACCAGAATCTCCCATATACAAGAGCCAAAGGCATTTCAGCTCTTCGCTAGTAGCTGACATCTCCAAACCTTTCCTATCTCTTCCCATAAACCATTCCCAAAAGCTCTTGAACTTCATGGTCAGGTAGTCACAGCAATGACCCCACTTCTCTGGTACCAAATTCTGGCAACCTGGGGACCTGCCCTAGGGCCCAGCCCTAGAGTGACTCAGCACTTAAGGACTATATAAAGGGGTTGAGGAAGAATTCTGCACGACTTCCTTCGAGGAACTTGATTATCGCAGCTGTGCCACTTCAATCTCTGCAACAGCCACTGTCACTTCCTTGGAGGAGCTCTGGTCTTCACAGGCAGTGTGGAAGGAAGAGAGAGGCTTGATAGAAGCCACAGATGCTGCTCCTCCTCTGCTTTTTGCTGGTTTCTGCTGCCATGACCTGCTGCTCTCTGCCATGTGCCTCTCTTCCTGAGAGCCAGCCGAATATAGACTGAAACCTCCACAGACTGTGAGCTAAATAAATACCTTTTCTTCCTTAATTTTTGGTGTCAAGTATTCGTCCCAGCAAAGAGTAAAAAGTAACTGAGACAACACCTTACATAACATCTCAGCTGATCTTCCCTGTCACCCAAGCAGAGCCTCATTACTGCCACTTGTTCTCTCTCTCTCTCTCTCTCTCTCTCTCTC
>NW_004524798.1:1893497-1924669 GCF_000260255.1 Octodon degus | reverse complement strand
TCCTCCTTTCTTTTTCCCCCTTCCTTTCCTTCTTTCTATTTTTCCTTTTTTTTCTTTCTTGAGGTAAAAAATGGGGTCTCCAAGGGGCCCAGGGCTCTTCTCCCAAGAAAACACCAATCAGTTGCTTGCAACATCTTTATCTGGTGCCAAGTGTCTTGGTTACCTTCCCACCACTGGGCTTCCACATTCAACTCCCACAACTCAAAGGACGAGCAGTATATTTTGGCTCACAGTTCTAGTCCACAGTCAGCTGGCTTCAAAGCAGGAACAGGTTGGGAGAGGGGCATGGTGAAATTGTTGGACCCATGACAATCAGGAATTAGAGGGAAGGAGGATCCAGGGACTAAAAGGTACTTTTCAGATCACACCACCAAGACCTTTTTTTAACTGCTGAAGTTATCAGTAGATAAGTACACCAACGATAATATCCCCGTGATTCAATTACAGTCCAAACACATGAAACTTTGTCAGGGACCTTTTAGGTTTAAGCATGACATCAATTCATCATTTACATATTGCGTGGTAACAGGAGCATGCCTGCAGACTGATGCTGGAACTGGGTCTGTCACCTAAAATTTGACAAAAACTTAGAGATCACACAGTGTGGTTCTCTACCGTGTCCCACTTTACTGTGAAAGAAATTGGGTCTACAGCACCATAGTGACAGAATACCTGTCCATTGAAGTTCAAAGAAGAGAAGTGCGCTGCTCAAGACCAGACAGTTAGTAAGGAGACAGGATTAAAAGTCCAGTTTTAACTCTGACAGTCTACTAAACATTCACCAACGTGAGTGTTTGATCTGCAAGACATGCATCAGAAACAGTCCCTAACCTTGATGTCGGCATTATTCCTATGTGTGCTCTTGATTGAGCTATGAACTTCAACAATTTGAAGGATGAGTAGTAGTGATGTAGAAAGAATGCAGAAGCAAAGGAGAGGAGCGGCATTCTTAGGGGGAATGGCTCGACCAGTGAGGGGGTTCTGAAATTGATTAGTGTTGACTGGGAATGCCTCACAGTTCAAGGTTAGTGGAATAGACAGCAAGAGCCTGGAAGTGAGGAGAAAGTAAAAACTGGGGGTAAAGGTATATTCAGGAATTTAGATTCCACCATCAGGGTCACTGAGAGTCATTAAAATTTTCATGTGGGGAGCATTCTCATATAAAATATTGAAGGGCTTATGTGAATCCACAGAAACCTTCTGTATGTCCTAGAGAAGATGGGTTTGAAATGAAGAAGGAAATTGGTAACATACTACAAGGTCTGGGCCCACAGATGGGTGATTCTTTTTCCTGGAAGGTTTGGGAGTGGGAAGGCAGGAATTGATGTAAGCTCCTCTTGGGAAGTAAAACTACCATGATGTGGAGATTGATATGAATGATAATGAAAGGAAAGGAGGCAAGGAAATAATTGTGTCCTTTTCATTATGTAACCTTGACTACTCCAGGAGGTGTTTCCCACCCAAAACAAAGGCATCTAAGCACATAACATCATCATGAGGCTCTCTGGAGACCACCAGCTCATGTGGAAAGAACAGCCTTGGACCAATCAAGGAACTTTGTTCAATGTAGCTCTGCTCCAAAATGGCAGGGTTCCTCCAGGAGTGTTATTTAATTTTTGGACCTAGGTTCCATTATCTGAGATATAAAACTATTCTGAACCACCTCTCTGTTGTCTTCCAAGCCTTTCTACTTCATGTAACTGTCATGAAGAAAAAAAATCATTCATTCATTCATTCATTCATTCATTCACTTCTTCACTGAGTACTTTCCATGGGTCTAAGCATGTGGTAGATGCTGGAAAATGGAAGATGAACAACAGATGACCTCAGGTCTCATGGAGAGAGGACAGGAAAACACAAACCAATGACAGCTATGAACTTGGAATGGCTCTCTGCCCAGGTTGTCAGTAGAGAGGATTGGAAAGTATTCCTTGAGAGTAAGATATCTAAACTGATATTGAAGGATAAATAGTTGGTCTGGCAATGAAAGGGAAGAGATGTTCCAGGCAGCAGTAACAATATTGAGTGAAGGTCAGACTGTAAGAGACTAGACTGTGAACTCAGGGCACTGAAATAAGAACTGTATGTGGGAGCACGTTGTGAACAAGTCCTATCTCAGTATTGTCATCATGCTCGTGGAGTGGGACTGGGTGAAATACACCACATACAGAACATGCTGCATTTTCTTAGAAACCAGGCTGTCCAAACCCATTGAATTCTGCACTTCTCTAGACTGTGATGAGGACATAGAGAATTGCAGGGGTTTTTTTTTTTCCTTTTTCCATGATCCCCCTGCAAAGTATATTAGAGATCTTCATAGTACACATGGAGCATCCCTGTGTCTATGTGGAAAACATAGGCAGGTTGTTATTTTATAGATAAAATGACTAGACACAAACAAATGGCAGAAAATCAGGATTTGAACTCCATGTCTCTGGCTCCAATCATTTGCTCTTTTCCAGAGCCATAGAGACCTTCTCCTGGCCTTTGTCACTGAACTGCCCATGCACCCTTCTTGGAGGCTTTCATGGTAGACTGCTCCTCTGCTGTCAATGTCCCCTAGAAGCAATATCTAAGTCTTCCCAGCTAAGCCATGTCCACATCACTTCAGCTGGAAGACAGGATCAATTTATGTCTGGAGGGGTTTCCTATAGGCAGAAAATCCTATCCATAATGGGTAAATTTCCCACATTTAATCAAAGAAGGTGGAATTTCTTCCCCTTACGGTTCCTGACCATTTAAAAAAAAAATTCTTGTGCCTTAGTTCATGTTTTCTTAGAATCAAGAATTCAACTTATTTGAAGGCCTGAGTCAGCTGGATGTATCAAAGGGAACTGAGTTTGGACCCAGAAGACTACTATTGAAGCCTTCCGAGCCTTTGCTGATTTCCACCTGAGCCTTGGAGATGTCTGAGAGCCATGCATACCCTGGTTTAAATCATGATGCTGCTCATGACTGATTCTAGAACCATGTGTGAGGTGAATAGATTGTCTGAGCCTCATCCAGAAGAATGGGCCCAATATTTATATCTCTTAACGTCACATTGCCTAACTGGTATGAATAAGTAATATCACTTAGCATAAATGCAACAGCTGCTTATCTGACACTTATTAACTAAATGTAAGAGTATTTACCAAAGAAATGAGAGAATGTAAAAAAGTTCCCTTCACCCTTCTCTTCCTCTCTGACCCACTTTCCTCCCCATAAATGGGGCATCAGAGAGAAAATCCCATGCAGTCTTGTTTGCAAAAGTTCTTCTGAAGTTTGAGAGTCTAAGATGATTTAAGGTAGAATTCACACCATCTAAGGAACCACAGACAATACTTCTCGAACTAATAAGTATCCTACAGGGTGAGTATCACCATCATTTCCAGTTCCTAGATAAGGAGACTAGACCTCAGAAGATTAAGAGCCTTTTCTAGTTCAGAAGGTAGTCTGCTCTGCAGCACTATTAACCAGCTTGGTCTGCTTCCAAATCCAAAATTCTTCCCAGGGCAGCCTCCGAACCCACTGAATCTCCAGGTTAGAAACCTGATCTCTGGAGTTAGGACACCTCCAACCCCATTTGAGAGTCACTCCTGATTAACAGGATACCATTGGAGAAGTGTTAAATATCTTTGTCATTCTTTTTCATTTGTGAAAAGAAAGTACAAATCATGTTTGTCCATGAATGGGAGAGTCTGCAATTCACATACTGCTAGATCTTCAACTCAAAAATGAGAAAATGGCAACCACTGTACTGCAATGGCAGTAGAGAGCAGGGGTGGAACGTAAAGTGGATCCTAGCTAAGATCCAAGATTCTCTTTACTTAAGTAAGTCCCGTGTCTCACCTCCTCTGGGAAACCTTCCAAGATCATTTACAAGGACCGTGCTCAGAATCCTTAAGTGGCACTGTGATATCAGGAAACACTTGTTTATGCTGCAAATGAATAAATTTGTTTAAGTCTTTTATACCTTGACTGCTACAGTGAGATTCACCCCTTTCCTGGATGTAGTAATAGTAACAATCATTTCTAGAATAGTTACCATATGCTTAAAACTGAGCATACAGTTTTAAAATTGATACATGTAAGTTTTATTGTATGTACTATGCCTAAGAGAAACACTGAAACTCATTGAATTTAATCTGCTGAGGCACATGTAGTTCTTTGCATGGGAGATGCTAAAAAGTTATTTATAGGGTATAGGAATGAAAGGTTCAAGCTTGCATGAATAAATGAGGTATGGCCTCAAAAACATGGATGATTTGTAGACCAAAGCTTTTGAGTTTATACTCTTACCAAGAGTTTGATATAGAGCCGGTTGCACAAGGATGTTGGACTTGGACTCGGACAGAGCTATAGCCAAGATGTGAGATGAGCTTTCTGAGGCCTCCAGCCAATGGACACACATGCTGGGCAGCACACGGATGAACACATCAGGTCAGAGTTGAATCTTCCCATTTTTCAAGTGGGGAGCCTGGGCGCAAACAGTTCTGTGGGTTCCAGGTCTGCCGAGCAGCAGCTTGAATGGTCATCATTTGGGGGATATTTGATCCTTTATGATCTGATGAGCCAGGGCAGAAAATTATTTCCTCGCTCTCTTGGATTCGCAAAGAACAATTCCCCTCAACCCTTAGAGTCCCTGGTTATCCATAAGCCATGCTATTGACACCATCAAATCACATAAAATGAGAGCCTCTGAGTCCAAAGTTTCTTCTAACTCTCTCCACAGGCCTTCTGCCTTCTGTGCCACGTGGCAGAAGCTTTAGGCACTAGAGAAAGTCAATGTTTCTCTTTCTTCCAGGTGTCCCATTGCATTTCACCAAGGTCTGCCTCCTAAGGTGGGAGCCATTGTCCCCTTTTCTGGAAGACGAAACTGTATCTTAAAGAAGTCTGTCACAAAGATTAGGATAGGTGACAGACACGAATGTTGTGACCTATGGCCCAACAAGACAGGGTGCAAAGTCCTCAAGGTATAAAGAAGCAGCACAATTGTCTTAAGAAGGAAGACCTCCCTTGGGGAAGTATCTACAGATGCGGGGAGCTCCTGCCTGACAATGACTACCCGACTAGGCCTCAGATCTATTGCTTGATGCTGCTATAATACACGTCCACAGTCCTCTACTAAACAGGTAGAAAGGATCCAGGGCTTGAAGGCTTTGCCATGTGATTTTAGGCAATTGAGTTCCTATTTTTAAACCCCACTTTCTTTATTAGTAGAAGAGTGTGTAGTCTTAATTCTTTTTTTTTCTTTTCAAAGTTTTATTGATAAACATATAGCAATGAGACAGTTTCAAATCAAATCGAAAGTACAGTTTCAACAAATAATACACTGCATATATTCTTCTTAGTGGTTAATTGCTGTACAAGATGCAGACTTGTGATCCTACTTACAAAATCTCTTAATGATTAGAAAAAATCATTCTATTCATTAAGAGAATGCAACTATATATCTATCCCAACCACTTTGAATACACAGATACAAAATGGACATTCATAGTTATACCCCAATTTTTTTTTAAGTTCCGTTGTTGAATATTATAGGTGTGTAAACTCAGCAAAATATTCTAAAAGAGTCCAGTAGCCCATAATAGCATTGGGTCTTCTGTTTAATTGGCAATGTCAGAAATTATTGACGTGAGTCCCCCACAGCTCAACATAACAACATGGCTTTACTTCCTATATTTCATCTTCATACTTTTCTACTGTTAATTCTTAATAGGACTTATGTAAGTAGTATTGCCACTACCATAGCTGTCCCCATGTAGCTGAGGGTATCACGTGCATCTGAATGCCGACTCAGCAGCAGTGTCCTCTGTGTTGGTGAAGGTTGATTGCTGCTGTGGCTGCCGCCACCGCCGCTGCTGCTGCTGCTGAAGACCATTCTCTTTATTCGTCTGGAATAACTACATGCTCTGCCTTGATTATTGATTGTTCAGTAGGTCAAGTCTTGCCTCAACCACTGATCAAACACCAGAAGTTCTCTTTTTTCCTCTGTGCATGGGAAGGTAGAATTTCTCAGGCCTGCTCCTGTGATATTTTGGACTAGATGGTTCTTTGTTTGAGGAGAGGTGTGACCCAAATCTTGCAGGGCATTTGGCAGAATCCCTGGCCTCAGACTCCCAGATGCCAGTGCCTGCCATCCAGCTGTAGCAACTACACTGCAACAGGTCCACAAGGCAGGGAGGCCAAGTCCCTTGAGGCAGGTCACGGTAAGAACATGCCCTGTCCCAGTGAGGGAAGCTAGGCTCTTCTGGCTCCTGTTTCACAGCCAAGAACAACCCTTGGGCCCAGATCAGGAGGGGCCCCATCTCAGCTCATAGAGTGGCCTCAGGGACAATAGCTCTAACTTCATTTTCTTTTTTATTTAATTTTATGCCAAAAAGGTAAAACAAATTTTCACAAGAAAATAATAGTTACTGCATTGCTTATGTCATCTTCAATGTAGTTGCTCAGAGTACAAGACAGGGGCATACCATTTTCTCCAGTCGGTATTAACAGAAACCTTCCTTTTCAATGAACTAAGAGGCAATAATAATATAACCAACTTGGACTTTTTCCTTTTTCCCTTCTGTCCTGTCCCCTCCTCCTCCATCCTTTTTTCATTTTGAACAATTCCTTCCCATTTCACAATACCTATTGTACATTTTAGACCTTATTTACCCAACTTCACTTTCTAGAACACCTCTTGAGTTGAGCTGCAGGGCCTTTTACTACAACTATGCCAAGAACTCCTTTTGTAGGCCCACCTGTGGGCCCACCAGGCCCCTCCCCTCCACGAAGGCAGCCTCCCCTGTCCCCTCTCCCTCCCTCTGCTCTGCTTGCCTCTTCCCTTCACCTCGCAGGAGGGGATCACGTGGATGCTTGGACAGAAAAGAAACCTTCAATGGAGGAAGAGGGACCAAAACGACACCAAGATAAAAGCCAGACCCAGCTCTGCCCCAAATTTCAAACTTCACAGGGACAGAGTCTCACCAAGTAGTAAACCCCGGTATTGGTGTGGTATACCAATGTCGTGCTCAGGTGAGCTTTCTGTGTCCCCTGGAAGGGAAGATCTTGGGCAGCTTGGTGCCACCTGGCACAGCCAGGTGAGAGTGGACACAGAGCAGGGTATTCTGGTTCCCTCCACAGTCCCCGCAGCCAGACCCCCCCCCCCAGGTCCCTTTTGCATCCTTCTTGGGAGAACCCTTCAGAATGCACCGAAATAACCCCTCCCTCCTCCCCCACCTTCCTGCCGTGGGTCCCCTCTGCCTAGCCGTCTCCCCTGCAGAAGGCCGGCATACAGTCTGGTGCACGGAGTAGGGGTGTGTAGCATTTTGTCTGAATAGGCCCCTATGTTCCCATAATTTATAGTGGTAAGTAATCTTATTTGCAAAGCAAGCCCTTACAGTTATAAAAAACAAGTTAATTGACTTGCATAAAAATCAAACATGTAAAAGTTTTCCATCTTAACACAAACAGCACACTGAGCCCATTTGTACAATAGCTACGATGCAGCACGGCCTGTGTCTGGAGTACCTGGACCGGCTTCTTTCATAACCCAAAATGGAATCTTAAACCCTGACAGGGCCACATACCGATGGGAGTTACTGAATTTAGAGTCAGTCACTCAACTAATTATACAACGTTTTATTTTTTTCCTTATGTCAATAAACAAACTTGGGTCTGACTTCTGACACGGAGTCCTAGAAGCCAATTAAGAGGCGTTCCCAATATATTGCAGGGTCTACCAACAAGGATGGCTTTTCTTGGAAGAGTGAACATCATGTTTCTTTTAATAAGTATGAAAATATATGAATTTCTTAATCACTGGCAACTGCAACGAAGTCCATCCGAGGCAGGGAAGTCACTCACTCCCAGCTCAAGAATGAACATGGGCCAGGTTCGTGATGAGGTTTTTACTGTGGGATCCTCTGGCGAGAGACCACTGGGAGGGCAGCCTTCAGGGGTGATGTGACAAAGTCTCAGCGGCCCGAGTCTGCTCTGGGTCTCCAAGAAATGCAAGGAAGAAGATGTCTCATGGCTGAATTTCCTGCAGAAAGTAGTGAGACCCCACCTTAGTGGTGAGGTCACTGTGTGATAAACCAGAGAACTGTGCAAATGACAGAGCCGAGCGGAGTAGCCCTAACCTTGCCTCTGCCATTAACTTAAACCACACACTGGCAACCTCATGCCACCCACTGGGTGTTGCCCTGTGTGCCCCACTTATCTGCACTTGATGTTACGCAGGGAGCCCATTTCACAGGGAAGGAGATGAGGAGAGGGAGAGAAATGATTTCTGGTAAGTGCCCCTGCCATGTGGGCAGCCTTTCTTGCTCTATTGTACTCCGTCCTCAAATAAGCTGGCAGCCAGTGGAATTGACCCTGACTTACAGATGTGACAGGAGTGAGCGAGCCAAGGTCACGCAGGAAGTTAATGGCAGAGACAAGGTTAGGGCAACTCTGCTCAGCTCTGTTATTTGCACACTTCTCTGGGTGGAGGGGGTACAGACCCAGCCAGAGCTCCGGAATGCAAGATCAGGTGTGATCTAATGCAGCCACCTGCCTATGCCTACAGAGTCCCTACTGTGTGCCAGGATCCAAGGGAGCACCTGTGGTTCCCAGGATGCTCACTGTGATTTCATAGGAAGCCGGAGAAAAGTGTGTTATGGTAGAGGTATTCACAGTGGAAAAGCATCCTGTTCAGCTGGGTGGCGAGGCATGGAAGTGGAGGGGACAGGAATTACTTTAAAGAGGCTTGAATAGAAGAACAGAGGATACCCCATGGGACCCCAGTGCTGCAAGGGAAGCTGGTGCTCAAGGAAGAGGATGCATCCAGCCAAGGTCAGAAGCATGACCCAGAGGCCTCCAATCAGATGAAGACAGGTGGAAAACTTCACTAGGTTTTCAGCCCTGAAGCAGACTGAGGCGGGCATGCTTGGGGCTGAGACAGACAGTTGCCTAAACTAAGAAGGTAGGGGTGGCACCTGAGACCACAGCCCGGGGACGATGCCCCCATGGAGCTCCACAAGGGGTTGGGGGCTGGGGGTTTGCAGCTGGTCTGCCCGGGCCCTGCTGCTGGCTTGCTGTGATGCCAGGCAAGAGACTTAGCATCTCTGTGCCTTAGTTTCTCCTTTACAAAATAAGATGCCATTAGGCTTGTTGGGAGACTTAAGTAAGCTCATTCAATGAAAACTCTTAGGACAGGGCTCTGGAAAACAAAAAAGTACCTGATAAATGCAAAACACTGGGGCTGGGATAGCTCAGCAGTTCAAGAGCCTGCCTAGCAAGTGCAAGGACCCGGGTTTGATCCCCAGTACTGCATGTCATGCTGGCCCCAGAACAGGGTATGATGGTGCAAATCTGTAATCCCAATTCTGGGGAGGCTGAGACAGGAAAATCACTACGAGTTTGAGCTGTGTAGCAAAACCCTGTATGAAATAAATAAATAAATGATTTTTTTAAAAAAATGTTTTAAATATAAAATGCTGAAGCGTTCTCATCTGAAGCACCTCTGTAGGTGTTGTCACCTTGGTCAAATGTCTAAAGATCCCAGTCATGTGGGGCCTCTGGGCCCTGGGCCCGTAGTAGTACTCGGTGGGTAGATGCTGTCACTGCTGTTGTTTCTACCATCCCCGTCACTACCTCTGCAACAAGGGTCCCCTGCCTTCCTGCTGGAGTGGGAGTCATGGTCACCATCCCTGGCCACGACCTGTCCAGACAACCTGACGTGCCACCCAGGAGGGCAAGACAAATGGTCTTGCCACCTACACGGAGCACACGTGCGCGCCAAGGGCGCGCAGCCCAACTCGTTAGCACAACAGGGCTCCCTTCTTTTCGGCGCTGTGCCTCAGCTCTGCGTGCGCTTTGCTCCGCGTGGAGGTCCCCGTTATTTATGTTTGGAAAATGCATTCGGGGCAGTTCCCAGAAGCACTTACAGAGCTCTTATTTAATTGCTACTTTATAAACTTGCTGCTGCGAAGAGTGAGCGATTGATGGCCTAGCCTGGCACCTGGAGTGGCCTTGCTGCAAATGCTTTTCCGAGAATAGGCTGGGAGCCACAGACCCAGGAGTCTAAGGCCCCGTGCAGCCCTGGCCTGCATCCAACTCCAGAGGGCCTGCAGGACTTGTCACCCTAATCCCCAGCTTTGGGACAGCGGCAGCTGCTGGTGCGGTCACACACACACACACACACACACACACACACACACACGAAGACCCTTCATCAGCTCAGGGTCAAGGGTGCTGGAGCAGGGAGGGAGAGGAGAGGCCTGATCACTGCCTGTGTACCCTCCCCTTTCTAAAGACCTGTAAAACTCAGCTCTGAGGCTGTCCAAGGCCCCAGACGTAGGCCAAGGGACACTGCTCAGGTCTTTCAATCCCGTCTGTCCTTTACCCACCCGGCTTTGGAGCCTCAGGGTCAGGCAGGCCCAGCTCCCCATATTCACAGTACATTATTTCACCTCACTGAGCCCACATTTTCCACCCTGTAAAGTGCAGCTTAGAGCTTCCACTTCTCAGTGTCATTGAGAGAGTGAGGGGCAGTTATCACTGTGCTACTCCTGGAATATAGGAGTAGAAGATGGATGAACATTAGTTATTGGGTTTCTACCACCACAGAAATAAAGGCTGAAGTGCCTATGGGAAGCACTCCTTGACTCACAAAGGCTAAGCTTCCCAGCCAGATGAAACACGGACCCTCATAATTATTCCTTCTATGTATGCAGTCACTGTGCAAAGCTAAGTTATAATGTTTGATGATTTCCCAAAAACACGGCAGGGTTTCTCCCACCTGACCTCCAGTGTCCAGCAGCAGGTTTTGGATTCTGGGCCTCATTTTACAGATAGAAAGCTAAGGCCTATGTCAGCGGGGACTCTTAGTTTCTACCCTCAAATCTTGCTCTCTTTCCTTTGCACCATGCTACTCAGCTTGCCTACTGTGAGCCCAACACCCAGTCTAGGATCACACCAGTGTGTGGTACCCTCCAATGGTGAACAGGGGGACCCCAGAGCTGACAGGTTCTGTGTGCAGGATGGCCTGTGGTTTCTAAGGTCATCTCCTAGCAGGCATCGCTGTTTGCATCCTACTCTTTGCTGGGTCCCCACTCCTGAGGGAAGCCAACTGCCATGTCACTAAGATACCTGAGCAGCCCCAAGGGGAAGACATTGTGAGGAGAGATTGAGACCTTCTTCCAAAAGTCAACATCAATTCTCCAGCCACAAGATTGAATCACTATAAAATTTCCAGTCCAGAGTCAAGTCTTCCCTCTCATTCTGGCTACAAACTCACAAGAGAACCCAAAGCTAGAGCCACCCAGCCATGTCATCCCTAAATTCCTGACCCACTGAAACTAGTCTGTGATAAAACTATCTTATAGTTCGGTTTGCAAAGGAACAGATTTAATAATACACATAACTTATAGGATTATTTTATAATATTCACCCAAAGAAGCCAATGCAAAAGAGTGCAAGAAATCTCTCTATGCACTAGAGACCCAAAGAATCCAGCTGAGGTGCTGGATTCCATGGCAAAGTCCTGCATGAGTCCAGCCAAAGATCTGGAGCTCATAGCAATGTCATATACAAGTCTGTTTGAAGAGCTTGTGCTGGGGGCTGTGGAGATAGCTCAGTGGCATAAGCACTTGCCTGATCAGCACAAGGTCCTGAGTTCAATCCCCAGTACCCGGGGGTTAGTGATAGATGCTCAAAAGTCTGTGCCAGTGGGCAAAGGATCTGTGACGGCATACTGAGAAATCTGTAATGGGAACAGAAAGCAGAGCTGAAAGTAAGGACCAGAGCTCCCTGGAAGAGAACCGCAGCCATCCTCAGCAACAGCAAAGTCCCCAAGCTTCTCCGATGATGCAAAAAGCTGAGTTCATATCAGGAAGTCCACTGTGACAAGCTTGTCCAGAAGAATCAACAGCACACCATCTTCCCCTCCAGATCTCCTCGTGTGCTGCTGCTGGCTACCATCCTCGGGTGGGCCTTCCACAGCCAGAACCTCACTGATTCAGTTCAGCTGGGCATTACAAGTTGCCCATTAGTTAACCCACCACATTGTTTGGTGTTTTACAATGATAATTTTAGGGGCAATTTGTTATGCAGCAACAGATAGCCAATACATCATTTCTCTCGCCTTTGCCCTAGCTGACCTTGAGTCTATCTTTCCTACTTGAAGCTGAATAACACATGCACTGTAGACTAGATTGGCACTGTAGTTGTTATACATGGTTGTTTTTGTTGGGTGCTTTTATTCTACCATTTTCAGGAGTCAGGGAAGAGAGAGAAAAGAAAAATTGAAAGAATGCACTCCCCAAATTCAGGCCACGCTAGCATTACTGTATGTGTGCAGCCCCCTCAAATGAAGACCCAAATAACCCCAACTTTTCCGAGAGCAGGTAATTAGTTCCTATTTGGACACTTCAAGGCCAAGACTTTAGTCTTTCTGCCTGCTCCTCTGTCTGTGTCCTCAGCTCAGAACCTTATTATTTTTCACCTGGGCCACAGCAATATTCTCCTAGCGATTTCCTCCCTTTCAGATGTACCTCTCTCTTTCCTCCACACTACTACCATGAGAATAGCATCATTTAAAAAAAATTAAAATATTTTATTTATTTATTTGATACAGGGTCTCACTATGCAGCTCAGACTCATAGTGATCCTCCTGTCTCAGCCCCCCCCCCCCAGCACTGGTATTACAGGTGTGTGTCACCATGCCCAGTTTTGGCAGCCACCATAGGATACCTGGGGTTCCAGGGCCAGCACAGCATGCAGTACTGGAAATCGAACCCAGGTTCCTGCACTTGACAGGTAAATGCTTAGACCATTGAGCTATCTCCCCAACCCCACCATCATTTTATAAATCCCATCTAAAGCCCCTTTACTATATTCTGGTTCCTTTACAAGAGAAAACCAAGTTCACAGCATGCCCTGCAAGACCCTTCCCAGTTGGCTTCCACTTGCCGTTCCTCTTAGCTGAAGCATTTACAGCTCTCTGAGTGCAGCCTTTGCCTGAACCATGCTTTGCATCTGGAAGGTCTTCCCTGCTTTGCCTGCTGGCAAACTTGTGTTCATCCTTCAAAAGTCAACCCAATCATTGCCGCCTTGGAATCTTCCTCCCAGTTCTCCAAGCAGAGTTAGTTCCCTTCTATGCTTCTGGCTCTATCTGTCCGATAACACTGAACACATTGTTAGAATTCTATATTCATCGGCCTCCCCTGCTCCACTGAGAACTCCTAGAGTTCTATTCATCTCTGTTCTTTTGGCTTCTGGTTCAAAGAGTTGGCATGCAGTAGCTGCTCAGTGAAAATTCATTGCATGAGAAGATTTGAAGAGAGGGGGCGACATTCATTGAGCAGGCCAGCGTGTGTGCAGCTCCCTGGCACGACATTAGGCACACAGGAGGCACATCAGACATGTCAAGGCGGTGGCTCTTCTTGTCAGGGGCAGGCCTTGTTTGTTTAATCATGGCCCCAGAGCTTCTCCAAGCACTTCCAGAAATTCACAGAATGGCCTGACTTTTCACTTGCTTTAAACTCTCCCTGAACTCTGTGGTCTGCTGATCCCCGCTCATCTTTATCCCTGCCAGGTCTCCTGGAATCTTTGTGTTTTTCTTTTATAAACTCGACTCGTGGGTTTCATAAGGTCGTGTAGCATTTGCCTTTAGCTGTCTGCTATTCCTAGAATCATGCGGAACTCATTCACTCATTCCTTTGCTTGTTGTAAGGATAGAGTGGGCCTGAGATAGACCATGCAGCCTCTCTGCCAGGGTCCAGGGGCCCCAGCAAACTCTGTGGCCCTGGGCAAGTGACTTACTTAGCACATTTGTAAAGGGTGGGGCTAGAAAAGTGCCTATTTCCTGAGGCTGTAGCACACATTCCGAGAGGTGCTGTAACTCCTTGATTAGTGCTTAGTCATGCAACAGACTTTCCTTTAGTACCCATATGAGTGAGACATTTTTAGATTCTGAAGAGAGCTATACAAGCTCCCTGCATGCTGGCGTTCACAGATTAGAGTCAGGAAAGGACACGTACAGTCACAGATAATGCTGCAGATGTACTACAGAGGAGATGTTTTCTGCATGGTTTGCCAGGAGCCACGAGAAAGGAGAGCCACCTGTGTATGCTACTGAGAACACCTGAGTACACATCACTGAACAAGTGCAGTCTGCTGCGTCCCCAAGCTGCCAGGCCAGGAAGCCACACGGGTAACAGGAGTGAGATCGTATGCGGCATGCTCAGGGACCTCAAGAGCAGTGATGGCCACTGCATAATGAGAGCAGACAGGTGGCTGCAGACACCTAGACTCGGAGGACCTTAGACAGCACACTCCTCAGATGCCAGGCCCGAGGAGCAACAGGCACTAGGAGCCCTGGCACCCTTCCCATGCATTTAAGAAAACTTGCTCTGGTGATAATCAGCTGGTAGCTGCTGAAACAGTGCTGGGCAACATGTAAGGAATGAAGAGAGGAGAGATTGGGGAACAATCTTGAAAGGCATGTAGAGCAGGAGTGTGGCATGCTCTGTGTTGAAAGGCCATGTCATAAGTAGGTCAGGTTTTTCAGACCATCTCGTCTACCCCAAGTTCTCAGTTCTGCAGTTGTATTCCAATAAAATTTTATTTCAAAAGGAGACTGCAGGCCAGACTTGACCCACAGGCCCTGGTTTGTCACCTCCTGACTGAGAAGGTGATGGGAGAGGAATTGCCATCCATTCAGTACGGTTAGAGAAAGTGCAGGAAAAGGAGACTAAGGGATTGAGAGAGTCTCAAGCGACTCCCTGGTCCAATGCCCTGCCTTCCTCTCAGGTGACCTAGCAAGTCCCCATCAAGCTATTGTTTTATTCAAAAATATAGGGAAGGGGAGTCAATAAACCTTTCTGTACCAGACTATTGGTTTCCAATATCTGCCACCTCCTGGTGCCCTGTAGAACTCCTGACCCTGCTCCCTCCAGTCTTTGGAAAGACTAGGGAGCAATTGTGAAATACTGACCCACAGTCTAACCTCACAGATTGCCTGGCTGCCCCTTTGCAACACAGGCCTGCTCCAGGCCTGGAGGAAAAAGTCAGAGAACCGCTGCCCGGCTGAGCACCACGGCCGGGAAAAGACTGACCCGGAGGGCAGGCGGCACACACACTCCAGCCAGACTGTTTGGATTCCTGCAGTAACAGACCGCTGGAAAATGCCATGTGAATCCAATTTGGGGAAGTCGTAAGTCCCAAGAAACCTGGCTATTTAAAGAAATCCTGAAGGTTTTGCAGGCGGCACTATCTACCCCAACTTCTCCATGATGTAGTTGCAAAAGCAGCGCTAGACAATTTGCAAACAAATGAGTGTGACCATGTTCCAGGAAAACTAATACAAATAATCGGAGCATAAAGTTATACCCCTCTGCACCATTGACGGGGACATGAATTGGTGCAAAACTTTTGAAGGTGCTTTAGTTACAGCTTTCAAGCTCTTAAAATACCCCTTGATTAGCATGGTCAATTCTGGGATTATTACCACCTGGAAATGCTTGCAAATAAGCTCTAGACTACCTACTTGGCAGTATTTATTGTGGTCATAGGTTAAAATGCTAGGTTCATCAGGGGGAAAATGACTAAACTGTGGTTCATTCATAAGACAAAATGTACAACTATTAGAAGTTGGGGGCCGGTGAGATAGCTCAGCGGACTGAATGCCTGCTTTGGCAAGCTCAGGGACCCACCCCTGGGGCACTCTGAGCCAGTGACTGAGTCCTCGCATGGTGTCACAGGCCTGTAATCCCAGCGCTGGGGAGGCTGAGAACAGGAGGATCACTATGAGTCTGAGCTGCTCAGTGTGACTCTTGTACCAAATACATAAAATGAAAAAAAAAGAAGAAGAAGAAGAAGAAGTTTGTAATAGACTTGACTTGACACAAATAGCCCTGGTTTACCATCAAGTTTGAAAACAAAAACAATTCACATTAAAATGTAAGTGATTTAATTTTGGAAAATAACTCTATAGGGCCCAATGTAAATATGTACAAGCACAGCAGGAACAGGATGAGGGTGAAGCAAGTTGGGTGTCCAGGAATGAAACCTAACAAGATTGTCAATCTCAGGTTCTTAGAAGGGTCAGCTCTGTGCTGTACAAACTGAAGGTGGGTTAGGGTCTCCTTAAGTTCTGCACTCTTTTTTGAGGGCGAAAAACTTCATAACAAGACAACAAAAGAATAACAATAGTTAATACGTTGTATCTTATTATCTTTCAAGTAGGTACTCAGTGTACAAGGGATGACTATAACAATTCTCCAATCAATATTAGCACAAACCCTTCCTCTCTGTGAACTAAGAGACACTAAGAATATCATCAACTTGCATTTTTTTCTCCCTTTTCCTTTTCTTCCTTTCTCCTTTCTCCCATCCTTGTCCCTCTGTCCTTTTTAATTTCTTCCCATGTCACAATATCCATTGCACACTGTAAACTTTATTTGCTCTTTCGATTTCTCACACCGGAGAGACATCGTGACATTTCCTCATGCGACCCTGCTTTGTTTCCCTAATGAACATTGTCTCCAGTTGCGTCCATCTACCTATAAAAGCCTCGAGTGTGTCCTTCTTCATAGCTGAGCAGTGCCCCATTGTATGAAAAGACCACATCTTTCTTATCCATTCCTCAGTTGATGGGCGCTTGGATTGTTTCCAAGGTTTATCTATGACAAATTGTGCTCTGTAAACATAGGTGCACATGGGCGCTGTGGCGTGACCTCCTTAGTTGTTCTGGGAAGCTACCCAGCGGGGAAAGAGCTGTGTCCAATGGGACCTCTAGTCCTAGTCTTTTGTTAAATCTCTAAACTGATTTCCACAGAAGTTGCACCAGTCTGCACTAGACTCTGCATTTTGAAGCATAGATAAACATTTGGGAGGGCTGGGGAGATGGCTCAGTGGAATAAACGCTTCCCTGGCAAGTGCAAAGGCCTGAGTTCAATCCCTCGGTTCTGCAAAAAAAGAAAAAGAAAAACATTTGGGGATCATGCATTGGTTATCTCTAGAGAGAAGTTCCAGGGAAGGCAGAGAAAAAAGTGCATGTAGTGCTTTGATGCTCAGGATGCGTAGGATGGTGATAAATTCCTTCCCAAGCAGGACACATTTCCTGTCTGCCCACAGCCGGTGGGCAGGGGGATGGTCACTCTGGGTGGAATAGGACAGGAAATGCTCTCTTTTTTCTGGGAGTGGCATGAGTAAAAGTCATCCAGACAGGCACTGTGGATATTTTTTGAACAAATAATTCAGTCTGCCAGTAGTGACTGTATCAGCCAGCTTTCTGTCATCATAACAAAATATCTGAGATCATTAACTTATAAAGAGAAAAGGTTTATTTTGGCTTAGTTCAGCAGGTTCTAGTTTGTGATCCACTGACGCTGTTTTGGGTGAGGGGCACCATGCTGGGAATGTGTGGTAAAGTAAATCACTCACCACATGGCCTGGGAGCAAAAGAGGAAGCAAAAAGTCAGTCTCTCAGGTCCCCATGGGACTCCATGGATGGGACACCCCAGTGACCTAAGGACTTCCCATGAGGTTCAGCCCCACAAGGGTTTCACCACCTCCCACTAACACCGCCCTGGGTACCAAATCTTTAACATGTGTACCCTTTAGGATCTTCAACCCCCAAGCTATAGCAAGGCCCAAGTCCCTTGTCATGTTGTTGGTCTTCTGTTTCTAGCATTGGTTCCAGAGCCTCACAGTCACCAAATAATGCTCCACTTTCTGAAGGTTCCTCTAGACAGTAAAGGACAGGCCAAGGGAGGAATGTGTATGGCAGCAGACACGATGCTCCTTCACAGTGTCTTCAGGATCAGGCTCCATTCTAAGAGAAGGTGAGTGAGCACTGAGGCCTGTCACCCCCTGGACCCCCACTGGAGGTGCATTCGGGAGCAAAAAGAGAAGACAGGTGAGCAGCACCACGCACCACACACCCATGAGCACAGCCACCCTCTCCTCCACTGGACTCAGAGCTAACTGATGTGAGAGACTGAATGAATGTCCCGGATTACACAGCTGCTCAGTGGAAAAGCTGGGCTTCCCATCTAGCTGTGTCTGCCTCCATGCCTTATCCAAAAAACAATGGCAACACAGAGTAATGCTGCATGGTGACCCTCTGTCCTCAGCCATCTAATGCTTAATGCACACCTGTGTGTGTGCATGCATGTGTGTGTGTGTGTGTGTGTGTGAGAGAGAGAGAGAGAGAGAGAGAGAGAGAGAGAGAGAGAGAGAGGCCACAGTCGATAGGTTTAGCCTCTATCAAGAAACACGGCAAACAATTTCAGTATGAGCCAGAACAACCCACCCAAATCACTGATACTGACAAAAACCAGTGTAGATACAGAACCCTCTAGAGACAAAGGGTAGAAGATTGGACCATGAGCCCCAGCTGTGTCTCACAATAGTTCTTTCTAAATAAACCCAGTCAGTACATGTCTAAATCTCTCCTCAGTACTGTCATTTACATCTGCAAAATGGGAATGGGAATGTCTACCTCCAAGACTTTCTGGAAAGGTTCAGGAAAACAGTACAAGTACAGTTGCCTAGCACAGGGAAACCTGACCCTCCTGCCCCAAGGTTTTCTTTGTTGTCTGAGATTTCGCTGGAATGCCTTATAAATCCATCCCATTTTTCCATCACTGTGCATGGTCATCTCAGAGCGGTTCTGCCTTGATGTCTCCTAGTATTGCTTGACAGAAACCCCCAACCAGACCAAGAATACAGCAAAATAGATTAAGTTTTCCTAAGAGATTCCAGATGTCAAACTCGAACAACCAAGAATAGCTGAACATCTTTGAATTATCAGATGCGTTGGCCTGATTACTATTTGGGGAGACTCCTTCCTGCTGCTCTCTTCTTTCATTCCCCCAAAATAACTGCAAGTGTCCTTCAGCAGTCTCCTGACTGCTGACAAAGTGCCCCCACAGACTGAGAACAGCAGCACACGTGTGGCTTTGTGGGTGCTGCGCATTTTGGGAGCCCGTTCCCCAGATTGACCCATGTGTGGCGCACTGGTCTCAGTGCTGATGGGCCTTCACATGCCCATGGTCTTTTGAAGGAGAGACTTGAGATAAGTGAGCAGAGATATTAATGAAGTTGTCTGTTATCCCTTTTCTGAGAAAACAAAAGGAGGAGTGGAGCAGTCAATATATTTTGGCTAGAAGGAAGAGAAGGCATTAACTGGGGCAGACAGACAGTCTCTACTGCTCTGCAGATGATGGTGGGGGTGGGGGTACGGGTCCCCAGGGAGGAAGTGGTATTAGCACCCCTTCCAATTGCCACCCTTGGCAGCATCCTGGCTGGATTACGCTCCTGCTTAGAAAGAATTGCACTTCCCAATAACTGCCATGAAAGGTCCTAGCCATGGGAGACGTTGGTCCCCTGCCCTGGCTGGGAGTTGGAGTGCAGCAGCACCTTATGGGCAGAAGTGGCCTCATCCCTTCTCTCCAGATGTCTTGGAGGTGTGCTACTGTCTGTGCCCTGGGACACAAAGCTGAGGAGCAAGGTAACCCAGTCCCAAGGAACTTCTGATCAAGGCAGCCCAGCAGCCTGTGGCTGACAGGCAGACTCAACACTCTATCAAGACCAATTCACTCCTAGAATGTGATCCCTGAGCACAGTGTACAAGACTAAAAATGCTAGCAGCCATTCATCCCAGTGCCAGCAGCTGGCTAAGGCTGCTGAGCAGCTCCTGCTACCAACACCCTTTGAAACACTTTCCTGGCCCTGTCTTTCCCAAACCAAGGATCCCAGCCTTTCTCTTATGAGTCCCTTTGGTTCTTCCAGTAGATTTTTTTTTTTCTTTTAATCATTATTTTCAGTCGCTTGTAGTTAGGGAATACCACGGCTGCTTTGTACTCTGGGAGGTGTGTAACTGTGTGTGTGTGTGCCCATGTGTGTGTCTGGGTATAGTTACGTTTTATTCCACAAAAGCTGAAGCCACATCTTGGCCTCCCAGTTGCACCTTATCCATCTCCCCAGCTTGGAATCCTTCCTTAGAGCCCTCTGAGGTCCCCAGTTCCCAAGGAGAAGAGGAAATACATGAGAGCATGTCTTGGTTCATTTTCTCTCATTGCTGAAATAAGATACCGAATGCCCAGAATTAAAGGAGGAAAAGGTTTATTTAGCTTACAGTTCGTGGAGGTTTCGGTCCGTACTCGGTTGGCTCCGAGACAGAGTGGCACACGGCACAGGGGCAACAGCTCATGATCATGGAAAATAACAAAAGCAGCAAGAGCAAAAAGGGAGGAGAGAGAGAGAGGGAGAGAGAGAGAGAGAGAGAGAGAGAGAGAGAGAGAGAGAGAGAGAGAGAGCCTCTTTCTCTTCCTTGCCTTGAATGCAGGCTAGGGCAGGTGTAGGACTCACACCCATAATCCCAGCATTGGACCATGAATCAATCACAAACTCTAGAAGCCTGTCCCATGACTGCATGAGGCTTTGGGAGGACATCTAGACACAAACCACAACAGAGTCCTAAGTCCCTCCTTAAAGGCCAGAGCAGTCCTTCTACCAAGTGTTGAGGAAGGGATGGCAAAGGCTACAAGAGGAGGAAACAGACACTTTGGGGCCAATGGGCCAGGCTACATGTCAGCACATCCCATTGAAAGGCCTCAAGCTGGTCAGACTTCTAGGATGGGCAAGGAGATTCTTTCTATCACCAGAGTTCAGGGAGTCCACTGCCCTTACTGTCACGGTGGGAGGTCAGGAAGGGGGTCCCACCCATTCTTGAAAAGGCCTCTCAGTTCAGAGCAGCCAGGGGTGGGCCCAGGCAGAGTGATAGAAGGAGATGAGCAACATAGCTGGCATTTACTATTGAAAACACACAAGGGCAAATATTTGGCCAAGTGTTTATTTGCTAGTGGAACTTTTTAAATGGTTGAATGGAGCCCAAGTGTCAGCATGGGGAGTTTGATTAAAAACAAACCAGAGAAGTGTTTCTCCCCAGTTGTGAACTTGGAGAAGGTTTTATTCCTTTGGCTCCGGAGCCCCAGCAGGCTCTTTGCTTCAACTCCAAACACCCTCCATGTCCCCAGGAATGTTACTGAGGAGCCATGAGAAGGACGATCTTGAGCATTGCTCTGCTGCCCACTGCTACAGGACTGGGCCTTCCATCTGGCTGTCCTTTTCCCTTTCCTACTTGTCGCTCCACTTCCTGAGGGCAGCACCTGTGAAGTGTCTTCTGCAATGAATTCCACAAAGCTGGGATGGTGAAGTGTGGGACTTGCTTCGCCAATGGGTCTCTGTCTCTTCTCTCCGGGAAGAAAGCTGCTTGGCTCCTCCCAGCTCACTGGCAGGACTCTGCTGGCTCCACACCTGGCACTTCCTTCCCCTATCTCATTCAGGTTCACTCCCCAGCAAGGAGACTTTTCACCCTCACTTCCCAGGTGAGGAACTCGAGGCTCAAAGGAGGTTCAAAGGCTGTTACTGGAAGCCACTGAGCTGGAAGGAGGCTGAACAAGGAAGTGATTCATCAGACGGAGGCCTATATGCTGTTCTCTGCCCTCCTCCTGTGCCCAGATGTCACTGGCAGCCTTTGTGCTGGACACTGAAGGACAAAGCAGCAAGCCCATGGCATTAGGGAAGAAGATGTGCCAGGCCTAACCTCCCTATCTGAGCCCGGATTCTCTAGGCAGCAGATTCCAAACCCAGGACACCAGAGTCGCACAACCAGAGGTCAGCCATGATTGTCACCTGCTCCTCAAATTCACCCCATTCAAGAAAATAGGCAAACAGGGAAGAGAAAGCTCAGACCCCAAAGATTTACCCTGTTGCTCCTTTGGAACATTCCTCCCCTCTCCTTCTTTCCTCTCTCCCTCCTGTATCCCCACCTATACTTCCGAGGTCCCAGGCTTAGGTGCCAATCCTGGGTCACATGGTTAAGAGTAATTAAATAAATATCATCTCTGGACTTCACAGTCCCACCAGTAAATGGGAAGAATCTTACTTCTAGACGGTACAATTATTAACCTAACATTCAGCACCAGCACTATGTAGTGGCCCAAAATGCACTGCATTTCCCTTCGCCACGTACACACACACACACACACACTTGCTCCCACTGCACGTCACATGCATAAAATGCCCTGGTTCCTGAAAGAAAGAAGGAAGCCAGCCTGCACCTCCAGCCTAAGGCAGCTCCTTGCCCCCACCCAAAAGAGTGAATAGTCAAAGCCAGCCCTTTACCCCTCACGACTCTGCAAATTACAAGCAAACAAGACTGCTCATGATAGGCGGCCCTGGAGTGTGGCCAGATTCCTGAGGGTGAGAAAAATATCACACTAAATCTCCAGGAGACAGTTCCCAGAGAGAAGCTGTTCTTCCCCAGGGACCCCTGCCTTGCCAACGCCGCCTGACCTAAGTCCCGCGGGGGACCCTTTTGGAATGAGGCCAGTGTGACTTGGGGACTTCATTTGCTCATAACAGGCCTGACAGGACCAGGGAGGCATTTCAGTTTTCATCTCACAGAAGGAGAAACTGAGGCCCAGAGAAAAGCAGCAGGCCCCAGTGACAGCCATTTGGGATAAATTCTCTACCCCTGAGCCAGGGGCAGACACATGTTTCCAGTAGGGGAAGTTGGAGTGGTACATACAGGACGCTGCAAAATAATGCTAGACTTAAAAGAGAGAGAGAGAGAGCGAGAGCGAGAGAGAGAGAGAGAGAGAGAGAGAGAGAGAGAGAGAGAGAGAGGTATGTTTTGCTTTAATTATGCAAATTACTAAAACTTAGACAAATGTTTGGTTGGGCAGGAGTTAAAAGAAAATTAAGAAATATTTCCTTAAACAGTGAGGGTGAGCAATCCAACAGGAATTACGTTAAAAACCACTCTCCCTTTTTTATGAAGTCTCCCCACTCCTTCCTCCCCTCTTGCTTCTCTGTCCCCACCCCCATACACAAAATTGCTCTACAGTTGTTTCATTTAAAAAAAAAATTATTTAAAGGCTCCACCCTTCTGCCCTGTGAGTAGCAGTTTAATCAGGTCAAAAGACCCTGCAATCAAATGTGGTAACAGGACTGTAATCGCAGCACACTGGAAGTTTGAGGCAAGGGGATTGGGAGTTCGAGCCCAGCCTGGGCAACTTTGTGACTTAGCAAAAACCTATCTCACAGGACTGGGGCCATGGCTTAGTAAAATAAGTGCTTCCCTGGCAAGTGCAAGGGCCTGAGTTCAATCCCTGGTTCTGAAAAAAAAAAAAAAAAGAATACCTATCTCACAATAGAAAGTAAAATTTAAGATTAAGATTTGGGGATATAGCTCAGTGAAGAGGCACCAGCTTTGGTCTCTAGTACCAAAAATTAAAAAATGAAAATCTGAACTATAGAAACAACCAGACTAGCACTGAAGTCCCAGAGTCCCAAGCGACCTGGGACAGACAGTGGCTTAGCACATCCAAGCTGGGCTCCTGGTCTCTCAAATAAGTAGTGACATCTAGCTCTTCGAATGGCCTCCTCTCTTCTGTGTCCTATTTCTCAATAGCAACAGGACAAAGCTGAGTCCTTTTATCTTCTCTTATGAGACTCCAGGCCACCCATGGAGCACCAAGCTTCCTTCTAGAAGTATATTTTCTGGGAACTTTACAGAAGGTCGTCTGGAGTATACTGTCTTGAGCCAATGGGGCATTGTCCTAAAACAATCATAGTGTGGTGGTCACTCGACATGTTGTTGTGTCTCATTGGATCTTAGTCCAGACTATGCAGTAAGTGTGTGCAGCCCCACCTCACAGACAGCGAGCCACAACTCAGAGCCCTTGGCCCAGAGTGAAAGGGGTCAGGCTTGGTCTTCCCCCTTGCGTCTGCCTGATTCTAAAGTCTATTCTCTTTCTCCTCCACTCTGTGGCCCCATCTACATATGCCGAAGCAGCTTCTCCCCTTCAGACAGTGAAGTCGGAGGATGAGGGAATAAAAGCAAGGGGTGTGGCGGGCTGGGGGAAGGGGGCTGAGAGTCCCTTTCCTTTCTAAAATGAGTAGAAACAATCCAATTCCATTTTTCACTGTCAGTCGCATCATAAGAGCACAGAGGCGTCAGCCAAACCCCTAAATATTTAAGAGTAACCGAGCTCCAGATTAAATTAATATCCACATTCAGACAGTAGCAGCAACTGAGAAATTGCCAAGCCAGCTCCACTCTCATGAGAAAGGACAGAAAGAAAATACCAGCCAGGGCCTTCGATCAGGGGCCCTGAAATCAGATCCGGACAGGGCGATGCCATGCTGGGGAGCTTTAGCACAATCGGATCTTTTCATGTTTCCCTTTGGCCTACTCCTTTCTCACTGGGGTCCCAGCTAACAGCTCCCCTCCAGCGACAATGAATTGGTACCACAGTGATCCAGGCTGTTTTGACACCAAGCATCAATTCCACAGCCCTGGTTTTCATCGACAGACCCATTATTCGGGCTCATTACGAGGTTGGGCTGAGTTTTCCCATCAGAATGGAAATTTTCATTCATTCTGCCTTTCACTGGCCCAGGAAGGAAAGACAAAGCCAGGAAGGCAGGAGGGAGCTAGGCTCAAGTTGTTAGAGAATGCACGCGGCATGTTTGCTCCCTGGAATAGAACGTAGAGAGGGGAAATGTTTCGGGGCTGCGACTGGGGTTCCAGGAGGAGGGGTAGGGCTTTCTGGTCTTAGGGCTTTCTAGTGGCTCAGAGCCACAGACAGGTGTCTCCTATACACACACACACACACACACACACACACACACACACACACACACAATCTTCAGATGCCAGAGAAAAGAACAAGTTGCAGGAAGCAGCATCATCAAGCCATAGGGCAAAGCGGAGGAGTAAAGGCTTCTAGAGCCCTAGCCCTCCTGCCAAACTCTATGTGACCCACTGGAGAAAGCATCTGCTCAGTCTGGGGACCCAGGACAGGTGCACTATATTCCTCCCAGGTCCTTCTATGAAGAGGAAGGACCACAGTCCACTGCAACGAAGACCCACTGTCTTTTCGTTCCCCGGGTAAGCTCCTCATGGAGACCCCTGGGGAAATGACTGTGGAACCTGTTAAGGTGACCTGCTCTCCCAAGCACCTTCTAGGGTTTGTTTTGTTTTGTTTTTTTTTATAAAGACAATGTGAATCTTATAGTTGGCTTACTTAGGTGAATCAGAAGTCAAGAGAGACCAACTTGCAAACCAGTCTTAATCATCATGCAAGGCCCGGGGCTGTGTGTGTTTGTGTACTGACACAACCCCAGCTTCACACTTCTGTTTAATTCATATTTTTTTGGTATCAGGAGTTCTTTAACATACTGCATCTCTTTTAGGGAGTTGTCCTGCCTCTTTTTGGAAAAGAACAGAATGATAGGAATTAGAAGGGATCAAATCAGTCCATCATTTACCAAAAGAACCAAGAGCCAGATGTGGTTCCATTCTCCGCAAACCCTTTGGGGACAGTGATCAGGGTCCCTGTGCTTTGCATGAGAAGGTTCAGACACCAAGAGCTTGAATCACTAGCCAAACGTCACACAGCTACTCAGAGGCACAGCCAGGAAGCTAACCCAAGCTTTGCTGACTTCAAAACCCATGCTCTTTCCACTGCCCTGCACCGCCAGATGTCCCCCCGCAGAAATTCTCCCACAAAGTTGCTCCTGTCCAAGAGGTCTCAGACGCACAAGACCTCCCAGAGTCTAAAGGTAGAGATGTAGAAGCTGCCACCGTCCACACCTCCTCCTCCTCCTCCTCCTCCTCCTCCTCCTCCTCCTTCATCCAGGGTAAGAGAAGAGGACACAGGTACAGGCTCTGTCTCCCTGTCCTTCCCTCTAATGCAAGCTGGGCCAGTCCTGGGCCAAGCGTCCAGGCCTTGGCACCTTCCCTCTGGAGCCGCATGTGCTAGGAAGGAGACTTTCTGGGGGTATTTCTGATTTGCATGCATCCTGCCTGGTCTCCACTCCAGTTTGAGAAGCTGTGAGAATCTTTTTGAGCACCCTCCTCTCTCTCTCTCTCTCTCTCTCTCTCTCTCTCTCTCTCTCTCTCAGCTTTTCTCTTGGAATCAAAGGGCAAGGCTCTGCCAAATGAAAATGTAACTCAAACCTCAATGGTCTCAACCATGGCTAAAATCTTGCATGGCATGATCACTCCAGAGATACTGGCTCTGCAGCTGAGACTCCCACTGGGCACAGCGTTTAGTTGGCCAGAGGCAGGGAAGATGCTGCTCAACTATGTATCTAAAAGTCCTGCACCTTATTTCCTACAACAAGACTCATCTCTTCACTGTATAGGAGAGGAAGCAAGGCTCTGAAAGTTAAGGAGACTCTCATTTATTTAGTGACTACTGCATGGTAGGCACCTGGTATCTGTGTCCCACCTGTCCTCCCAGGGAGGTAGGTAGCAGGCAGGCATGCCAATATCCTAAGAAGTTTCCATCTTTCAGCAGGGCATGGTGGTGAACACCTATAATCTCAGCACCCAGGAGGCTGAGGCAGGAGAGTTGCTATGAGTCTGAGGCCAGCCTGAGCTCTGTAGTGGGTTCAAGGCCAGCCTAAACTGCATCACAAGACCATCTTTTTTTCATCCCATCACTTGCAAGAGGTAAAGTCAGACTATGACCCAGGACCATGGGATTCCAAAGCCATTTTTTCTCACAGTGTGTGGTGGTGCTGGTGGTGCTGGTGGGGATAACTCAAGCAATACTGCCAAGAACATGGGTAGTGCATTTATAACCATCCAGCAATGAGCCAAAGGTCCAAGTCCAGGCATTGTCTTCTGGGGACCAATTGGATGTCCCAACAGGATAGACGCACTCAGCAATGACTTCCTTAAGAAGCAGATCTCAGGCTGGGGAGATAGCTCAGTGGCATAAGTGCCTGCCTAGCAATCATAAGGTCCCAAGTTCTATCGTGAGTACCTCAAAAAGAAGGAGAAGGAGAAGGAGGAGAAGGAGAAGGAGAAGGAGAAGGAGAAGGAGAAGGAGAAGGAGAAGGAGAAGGAGAAGGAGAAGGAGAAGGAGAAGAAGGAGAAGGAGAAGGAGAAGGAGAAGGAGAAAGAGATCTCAGCCTGACCTGGCTGGGTCAGGCAAGGTATAAGTTCCTTCTGACACAAACCAAATCATCCTGGACAGTGTCCCATGACTTGTCAGTTTGCCTTTGTGTTACCCTGATCCTTTGTTTGCACTCAGGGTCTGGATACCCCCATCCACACCTTTCATCTCATGCTTTATCTCCCTACTCTAGGACAATACCCTTTGAGATGATGAGGAGCCCAAAGGGAATTTGATGAATGTTAGTTACTCCACACCCCAAAGGCACATCAACACAAAGTTGTGTGTACACAGACTCCTGCAGGAGAACCTTGATCTACCACATTGTTTTGTGCTGTTCACTGACGTGTGTATCATCAACTCTGCCTAGTCCTGGTATCTCACTATGGGAATTACCCAGAATGGCTTCGACCTTGGTCTCATTTCTGTTTATCGCTACCAAAGAATGAAACAATAGATCATATGCTAAATTCCACAAAGTGACATGAACTCACTTGATCTTCTGTGAGTGTGACAGGCAGCTACGAACATGGTTACCTCAATAAGCCCACCTCCTAGAATTCAGGCCCTTTCATAACTTCCTTCCCTTGGGTGTAAGCTAGACCTAGTGACTTACCTTTAATAAATGATTGTTTCAATCCCTGAGTCAGCTAGAAGGTCAGATCACTAGAATTCACCTACATAAATACAGTGGCACCTTGGTTCACAAGCTCAATTCTTTCCAGGATTCTGGTCCCAACCTTACTGGACAAGAACCGAATCAGCTTCAGTGGTTAGGTTCAAGGTTGACCATATAAAGAAACCTGATACGTTTCTTATCCAAATTGGTTATTATAGTAGAGTTATTATACATTGACAATGTAAATAAATAATACAAATTCACTGGTGAAGGCCCAAATGCCAATTTAAGAGGAGGGGAAATGTAGCACATCCCTTTGGTGGGGGGCATTGCAGATTCGCATAGCAAAAGATGTCAATACAGGAAGGGATGAGGAACCAGGTCCCCAGATGCGATCTACCCTGAAGGGTTCTGACACTTTAGAAAAACAAACAAACATCCCCTTAACACATCACATGCATAAAGAAGATAGTAGACATGAGAACATCAAATATGGACAGTGAATGATGAAGGATTATGCATGCCTCTTTATATCTTTTCCATTTCCAGATAGTCCACAATGGGCATGTTTACACTTCAAGTAAGAAAACAAGCTACTAAAACTATGCAAAAGGCTCTCAGACCACAAAAGAAGGAGAATTCATTCTGACTGAGAGGCAAGGAAGGCACTGCAGGCAGGGCATAGGAAGCTGGCCCTGAAGGATGAGGAAACTCTCCATGGAGAAAGCATGCTCCGGCTAAGGCCACCTCAGGCCCAGACAGCAGGAGCAGTCACAAGCCTGGGGTGATGGGGGGGACACCCACCCTAAAGCAACCCCAACAGGAAGCGCAGCATAGTGAGACATGCACAGATGGGTGAGTGATGCAGTGGAGAATTTGTCTTGCTGAGAGCAAAGAAGAAAGGAGACAGGAATCCCTGGAGGCTCCATACTCCATCCCTAATAGGAACTATTATCTGGAACATCACAGATAGAAAGGACTTTGGGCAGCAGGTGACACTCCCAATTCAGTAAGAAAGAAAATGCAGGGTGTCGGTCATTTACGACCTAGGGAGACAATAGTTTCATAGAAATCAACCTAATACCAATGAATAAGCTGAACCAAAGAGGGAGAGCAGTTTTTATAGTCATAGAGAACATGGGTGGCAACGCCAGGGCATGGCCAGTGCCATTTAAAGAGTAGGCAAAAGTGGATGGTTTGCATTTCCTCTGTCTGCAGTTCAGATAAGAGCAAGTCGGTAAGGATCACTTTGACAATGCCAGCCCTAGAGGATTTCACTCTGTGCACTCCACTGGGTGCCTAGAAAAGGACATACACGATGTTCACCGCCACCACCACTGTCACTGTCATCATCAGATGTTGTCTTTCAAGTCCATCTGCTGCCACGTTCTGTGGTGCATACCCACAAGCCCAACCACCTGGGGAAGCTGAGGTAGGAAGACTGCAAGTTCAAGGCCGCCCTGAGCATCTTAGACCCTATCTCAAAAAATAAATAAAAAGAGTTAAGGATGTAGCTCGGGGCTCCCTAAATTCAATCCTGCTCCCATACTACTAGCTGATTAATTAATTAATTCCTCTTGCTCCTAGGCATGAGAGGAACACAGTCTTAGTAGTTCCTTGTGGACCAAGGTGGCAATTTGATCTTCTCTCTGGTGTCACTAGGTCGCAGCGCAGTTCCAGGCACAGAGACACGCAGTTCAGTCATATTTGCTAAATTCATCGCCAGCTGTCTCTTCATTCCTAGCTTCCCGGCCTGTGTGGTTTCAGCCCTGATCTTGCTCTGCAACTTTCATTTTTAGGTAAGAAGCTTTGGGTGACAAGGTGCGGGGTTGTGAGAAGCGTAGGAAGGGACAGGGTAGCATTTAGAAAACTCTGGTTTTGATAGGAAAACATGGGGCAAATCCATCCCTGCGCGGGGGGATTTGGGAGCAAGCATTAGCTTCCTAAGAGGGTTCACAAGTTTATGCTTAGTCTCTCTCGCTCACACACATAAACAAACACACACCCCTCTCGTATCAAGCACTAGATGGAGCAGGTCGGAGAAGCACGGCACCGCTACTCCCTGCTCACGCCTGCTCTCCAAGAGTCTGCCCCAGAAGTGCCTTCTCTACCCTTCCCCTACCTGAAAATGAGATTAAGATCTGCCCTTGATTCTGTCCCAGGACTAGTCCAGCTCAGAATGCTCACAGCGGGGCCATTCAGCACACGCTAATCATTTCTTCCTATCTTCCCCGTGAGATTATAATACTCTGGGCTCTGGCTCCTGGTACAGCCTGACTGTGTTAGGCCCTGACATGCTCCGGCCACTGCGAAATGCCCTGAAAAACAGGTCCAGGAATAAAGCTCTCCTGAGGGAGCAACAGCCTCAAACTCCACTTTCAACCAAGTGACCTGCGGGGGGTGGAGGAGTGGGGCGAGTAGGGGTAGAGATTGCACTGAAGTTGTCCCCTCTCGGGCCTCTGTATGTTGCTGGGGACCTTTGCTTTGATGCCAGCTGCTCAGAGGGGTCTCTCAAGAGGCCCCTCAGAATCTCTTCCCCCTTGCCCAAGTCTAAGTGAGGAGTCAGACATGGCCACAGCTCCAAGGCGATGCAACTGTGAAGCAGCCAGACCTATGTGGAAGAAGCACTTCGTGGCTCTCCCTCTGGCCTCCTCCCAGTTACCGCCAGCCACGCTTCAGGCTGGGGCCCCATTTGCCACCTCTCCTCTGCTCCCGGTTCCACCACACAGAGCTCCTCCCGAGTGGGGCCTACAGCGTGAAAGCTCCAGAGTAGAGGTTGCCTCTCCGATTCTTTCCAGCTGTCAGAGAAGCCAGCTAAGAATAATTGCACCCAAAATAGCACTTGTGATGATTTAGGTGTGGCTCAGCCCAGAGGCAGGTGGATGGACTAGATGACCTGTGCTGCGGAGCTCCTCTCCTTGGGCCACTTATTTACTCAACAAAAACGTGCTGAGCACCTATTGTAGGCCAGGCACTATGCTACATGTGGGAATGGATGGCGTTCTCAGCCCAGTGAGCAAACCACAGACCTACCTCTTCCCCCATCTGACTCCTGCCACACTTCAGCTTCTGTGCCGTGGCTCCGTGGTCAGACCTGTGGCACAGCTTGAGACACGACTTTGCACTTATGTCACTTCAATGACTCTCCCATTAGATATTGAATTCTCCAGCCAAGTATAATTTCCAAATCTCCAGAATTTGGTACATTACATGGGCCATTGTAGATGAAAATAAAAGACAAGTGGGTGGATGGATGGATGGATGGATGGATGGATGGATGGATGGATGGATGGAAAGTAGATGGATCAATCAATCAGTTTATTAAAATGTTATATGAGTTTTCTTCTATGACCTTCTTTCTTTGGACCCCATTTTGTTTGGTTCTACTACATCAATTTAGGCTACAGTATGATTAAACATAAAACATGTAAACTGGGTATGAGAATGTTTGTCTCTAATCCCGGTGCTCTAGGAGGCTGAAGCAGAAGGGTTCCAAGCAGGAGGACCCTAAGTTAAATCTGAAACTGGGAAACATAGCAGTTTACCAAGACCTTTTAAAAACTAGGGTCAGGGCCGGGGAGATGGCTCAGGAGAATAAGCGCTTCCCTGGCAAG
>NW_004524798.1:1890441-1893397 GCF_000260255.1 Octodon degus | reverse complement strand
AAGAAAGAAAGAAAGAAAGAAAGAAAGAAAGAAAGAAAGAAAGAAAGAAAGAAAGAAAGAAAGAAAGAAAGAAAGAAAAACTAGGGTCAGGGATATAATTGAGTGAGGAGGCCCTACATTTGATCATAAGTATTATAAAACAACTGACATCTGAAGCAAACATTTGAGACCAAGACATCACTCGGGAACAGGAGTGCAGGTGTGCTTTGCCCCACGCCAATGGCCACTTTCCTGCAGACCTGCCCTCAGGATCCCCTCAGGGCACTGTCTAGGACATGTATAGTCAACTGCTGGGCTACCACCCATGATCCAGAAGATCAGGCCAGCCAAAGCAGAGGTAAAGTGCGGATGGCCATGAGTCCGAATGGCAGGTGTGACACTCCTAAACAGCTTTAGGGCAGACATACCTGCCCTACGGGGATGAACGCACAGCAGTACCTACAGAAATACCTGCACATTTTTATCCAGAGGCTACTGAATGATTTTGTTCCTCATACTGACTAATTAATTGCTTACTCCTCTCCATGAGAAATCCCCAAGTTCCCAAATGCCCATTGGAATCCTCAAATGGCCAAATCCAGCCTTAGAGAGGATCAAATGCGAATCACATCACCCTCTCACCCAGTGTTATAGTTTGTGTCTAGTTGTCCCCCCAAAGCCTCATGCAGTCATGGGGTGAGGACTTGTAGAGTTTGTGTTAACTCATGATGCACTGGGATTATGTGTGATCCAAGGCTGGGATTATGGGTCTTAGTACTGCTGGGATTACCCATAGGTGGGTAAATACTGGGAAGTACCCATAGGTGTGAGTACTTCCCCTACCCTGGGGCAGGTAATTTGCATTACAATGTAAGGTGGGAAGAGAAGCTAGCTGCTTGAGCTGCTGCTACCCCTCCCTTGCACTCTTGCTCTTTGCCGCCGCCATGAAAGGTTGCTTTCTGCTCTGTGGTGCTCTGCCTTGGACCCAGATGAGTATGGACTGAAACCTCCAGTAACTGTGAGCTAAATAAACCTTTCCTTCCTTCATTTTGAGTGTCAGGTATTTGTCCCAGCAATGAGAGAAGAGTAACTAAGACACCCAGCTTGCCCACCATCACCTACATGGCCTCAGCATCTTAGTGGTGTAAACCGGACCCTCATAAAACCCGAGGCACATCCCGGAAGGACTCGTGGCAAGGGCCAACTACGCACTGTTTGACTTCGCCTTCACCCTGTCCTTCCCTGAAATGGCCTTTCCCCAGCTCTACCTCATTTCAATATCCTACTTGAAATGCTCCCAAAGAATGCTTCATTTTTAAAAGTGAACCCAATAACGCGTGTTTAATATGATAACACGCAGTCTGATAACCATAGCTGTGAAGAAGTGGTTCCCGGCAAGTTAACACTGGCGAGAAACATGGTAGGATGCTGAAGAGACTTAGCTTCGTGGCATGGAAATATGTGTGATATTTCTCCTTTCTTCCGTTTTTCTAAATGGTTTCTAAATGTTCCTATGTGATGTCCTGTTGCTCTTATAAAGAGGTTCTGAGATTCTACCAACCTCTACTGTGGAAGGGAATTAAGCTATTTTTATGTAATTTTTTTAAAGTCTATTTATTTATTTGTTTATTTGGTAGAGGTCTCCCTGTGCAGCTCACACTCAGTGATCCTCCTGTCTCAGCCTCCCCAGCTCTGGGATTACAGACATGTGCCACCATGTCCGGTTTCAGTAGCTGGCACTGTGTACCTGGGATTCCAGGGCCGGTGTGGCACGCAGCACTGGGGATCTAACCCAGGTCCCTGTACTTGCCAGGTACGCAGTTAGACTGCTGTGCCATCACCCCAGCCCAATTAAGCTATTTTTAAAACATATTCCACCACAGAGCAATCCAAATGCTATGAGCACCAAGACGACTTCCTTGATTTTTATCCCCACCATATTGCAACCCCTAACATGCAAGATCTTCCCCTCTGGATCTTATAGTCCTAAAGGACATCTATTAGACAAGTTACTGTGTCAGTAGATGACTTTATATGCTCCTGTCTTCAGTCTTATGATGTTACGACATAATTTTTGAATCAATCAATAAAAGAAGGGCTGTTTCCAGTTGTAAAATATAAGAAGAAACAAGTTAATGCATTCTCATTACTATTGTTTGATCCTCTGAATTACACCTCCCCTCCACCATTCCAAATCCCTAGTGATTATTTAGCGAGCATTTCTAAGATAAAAATGTAGGGACCTTCCATGTACAGACTGACTAGATCTTCTAACATGCACTGGACTTTAAAACAAATAAAATCAACCACTTAAGTAATTAATTTGTGGGCAACAAGAAAACCAACTCTTGGCTGCAAGCTGTACGCTCCTCTGTGGGATTTAAGCATTCAGCCAGTCGGATGAAGAATTAGGTGTGGGGATGCTACTGACAATAGCAGGACAATGGGCCTTCACTCCCAACCAAGACTGCACATTCGCCCATCAGACTCACACAGGTACAGCGTAATTGGTGGAGGATTATTTGTTTGAACTTGCAAAATGGATTTCTTAAATGTTTGAGCTGGTGCTAGGAGTGTTTTCAAAGTGCCTGCATACTCATCTTAAACATACACATTATTAAGGGATTTCATTTGACATTTAACAATTTTGTATATTAATATTCGCCTCTTTCCCCTAAATGGTGTAATCCGTCTAAATCCACAGCATCAAAAGTCATTACACAAAAAGAACAAGATGGTGCCAAAGCCACTGTGGCCAGGCATTGAATCTGCATGAGCTGAGATGATTCAGGCAGATTTATATCCTGTTATTTCCTGAACACTGAGCAAAACCTCACAGGTTCAAGTCTTTGAAAGCATTGGTCTGAGCGGTCTCACTTCATCACTGTGAAAGGTGATGGAGTTTTCTGCCATCTGCTTAAGCTGTGGTGCCTTATTATAGAAGGAAAATTTTCAATCCTCTCTCTCTCTCTCTCTC
>NW_004524798.1:1884588-1890341 GCF_000260255.1 Octodon degus | reverse complement strand
AATTTTCAATCCTCTCTCTCTCTCTCTCTCTCTCTCTCTCTCTCTCTCTCTCTCTCTCTCTCTCTCTCTCTCTCTCTCTCTCCCCATTTCTCTCTCTCCCTCTCCTTCCCCTAACCCCAGGAAGGATTTCAAGGCCCATGGCCAGGGAAAGAAGAGAGACCATTATTGAATATTCTTTCTCCCAGAGAATTTTCTCTTGTTTCTTCTCTGGGCTCGCATGACATGGAAAGAACCCCAGAGGGTGTAGGTAGTACTTCAGACTCTGACATGACTTTGTTCTTTTCACTAGCAAATAACATATAGGGGCAGGCTAGAGCAGTGGCTTTTAATCATTTTTTAGTCTCTCTCTCTCACACACACACACAGACACACACACACACACACACACACACACACAGAGTTGAGACTCTGATGAGAGCTATGTACTCTCTCCCGAAAGAAAGTCAGCTATGTGCATACATGCAAAATTTTGCTTGCAAAAATAAGCAGTTCACATAGTGCATGACTCATCCTTCCCCAAGGCTCGATGAACCTCAGCCCCAAATGTTCCTGATCTAAACAATTAAACATTTGCATGGCTCTTTGGTTTCCAAAGCATTTTCAAATTTTTCTCCTGTTTGACAATTTAATAAGGTATGCATCCCCCCAAAAAACGGTATTGTCCACCTGGCTTATCATGCTTGTGCAAAAAAAAAAAAAAAATTGCTGTCTATTCAACTTGATATAGATAGATAGATAGATAGATGATAGATAGATAGATAGACTTGCTGCTCTCTAATTTTAATTTTCACTCCCTCCTGATGGGAAACCACACTTTGACAATTCAAATTCAATTGGTTGTCTTTCAAACTAATTTGTTAATGTTAATTCCTTTGTTTATTTTACCATTCATGTGGACAGATCTCAGAGTGGGTTCAAAGGGCTGGCCTGGAGTCTTGATCCTGCTATGTCTAGACATCTAAAGGAGAGATCCAAAAGATTTAATGAGTCACCCCAGGATTCTCATGCAAGCCAGGGGGGCGGGGGATGCGTATCGGCATCTCAGAGCACACACTTCAGTAGACCCATTGTACCTATTGTTTCCGTAATGCAAACTACAAAGACTTAAACCTACAAAATCTTCTAGACTGATATCACAGAGCAGAAGATAGACCGAGACAGTATGGTAGGTCGAAAGAGGCTTTGAAAAGAGCGCTTTAAACTTCCGAGATAAGGATGATTTACTGGGTTTACCCTGGTGTTAGTTTAGACTCCTCGGCCTTTGAGTGGGAAGCTCTTGATGGTTTCATCAAGTCTCTCGAGTTATTAATAAATTTCCAGAACAAAGGCTGGGATTTTGTCACTCGCTGAGCATGAGCCTGGCTGCAACCCCGCCTCTCCCACCTGGAGGGACTCATTAGATCACCACCCGTCTGGCACTTCTGACACCCCAGCTCCAAGGAGCCAGTTCGTCTTTGCTCACCAGTCCCAGCTTTCTTCCCAGTTGGGCTGTTGGTGGATCTCAGAGCCAGAATGGCAAGTGGGCACAGGCGACAACACATATGTCTCCTGGCACCTTTCTCCCCAGCCCTCGGAAGGAACAAATAGGGCCAGAGCTCACCCACTGATGAGACAAGGAGCCACTGCCGCCACCACCACCACCACGCCCTGCCTGCCTACTCCAGCGTTGGCCTAGTCCTGTGGTGCAGGAATTGACAATCAGAAGTTACTGGCTTTCCGCCTTTGCCTTGCCCAGGACTTGGTGCTTTTGATCAGTGACTAGACTGACCTCCCCTGGCGCCTCAGTCCTTCCTGTGACAGAGTTGAGTTCTACAACCCCAAATAGGGCAGAGCATCTGACCCTGGCCTGGATTAGCTCTTAGCCGCTCTTCCGTCCAGTGACATAGGATTGGTGCTCCTGTCACTCACTGAACTACTAAATATTTAAAGAGCCTGATCCATACTCTGGCCATGCATTGGTCTTCGCTTACTTCTTGGAAAATCCCACTAAGATGGCAAACTATCCAGTTTTGTAAGGAAGAAGACTGAGGTGGGGCAGGGACGGAAACCCACTTGCATCTGACTCCACGGCTTCCTGAAGATCCATCCTATGGTTCCTAATCCGGTGGTTCTCAAATCCACTTGTATGTTAGAATCATCTGCAGAACATTTAAAGCATGCCTATTCCCAGGCCTCCCCCAGAGATTCCTGTTTCATTGATCCGGAGTAGAGTCCAGCCTCAGGGTTTTCGTTATTATTTTCAGTCTTCCCTGGTGATTCTGCTGCACAGCCAGAGTAGGGAGATAGCTCGGCAGTCTAAGCGCCTGCCTGGCAAGCTCAAGGACCCAGGTTCGATCCCCAGTACTGCATGCCATGCTGCATAGCAATCCCAAATACATAAATGTTTAAGAAAAACAATAAAATTGAAGAACCGCGGGCTTCGGTACATTACTCACTCACCCTAGTCAAACTCAACCCATCTCTTATTTCCATGAAAACACCTGAACACATAAACCAACCAGAAAGTGAGAACTGACAGAGTATCAGAAAAGATTCCCATTTTTGAGGTGGAACTCCACTTTGGGGTCTTGCACTTTTCCTGTACCTTCTTTTTAAAATCAAACAGTGTTTATTATTTGGAGGCATCTTAGTAATAGGTGCTGGCTGCCAACCACCTAACACAAAGAATGGGGCATCCAGAAAGGGACTGAGAAAGGGGGGAAGTCTGCTGGCAGAGGAAGTGATGGCAGAGGAGGGGGCAGTAATAACACGCTGCTAAAGGCAGCTGATAACCTATGTTAAATGCTCGTTCATTCCTCGCCCTGTCCCAAGCACTTTCCAAGCATTTACTCAACCACTTCCCTATCAGATAGCTATAGCAGTTTCTTCTGTTTTGTAAATGAGGAAACTGAGGCTTACTGAGGTGAAACTGCTTGCGCAAAGTTAACCAGGCAGACAGCCTGACTCCACAGTAGTTGTCCTTAACATTATCGGCTTCACAGTGGCCCCCACACTGGCTCTGACTGGTTTCCCTGCTCGCTGAGAGTCACCTTTCCGAAAGTCCCTCTGAGCTCTACCTCTGCCCTCCTCTCTGCAGATGCTTAGCTCACAGGCTGTCCAGCTCTCTCTGGCCTGCCTCTCTCAGAGTGCCCAAGGCATTTTAGCAGCATGGGATGAAAAAAAGAGCCTGACCCGACAGCCACAAGATCTGGGGTCTCACTGCAGGACGGCTACTAAGTGGCTGTAAATCCTGGTCACATCTGCTTTTCCCTCTGGGCTTAAGTCTCCTTTTCAATGAAGGACATTGACTGAACCATCCATAAAGGTTCTGACAAGCCCTGCAATAAATAAACTTGATTCATCTAAACTAATATGAACCATGGTAGATTGCACTGTTATTCTCAATTCCTCACCTGTCCCTTTACCCACATTCTCCGCCATGAATTTGCAGTTCCTGACTGCAGAGGTAAACTGTGTGTGTCAGCTTCAAGAATATTGGGTCTGGCCATGGGACTTGATCTGGCCAATGGGATACTGATGAATATGGTGTGAGAGAAGGCTCAAAATACAAATGCTCTTTACCTTCTGCTGGGGTTACATCTGCATATAAGTTAAAAATAATAATATTTTGACATATGAAAGTCAAGAACACATTTAGTACACCTAACTACCAAGCACCATAGCTTGGCCTCACCGTTCTTAAATGTGCTCAGAACACTTAACACTAAGCCACCATTGGGCAAGATTGTGTCACATAAAGACAATCTTACAATGAATCGTTGCCTAGCGCATGTCAATTATTGAGCACCTGTGCCCACAAGGAACGCTAAGAACACAGCGCACTGTCAATCCCTCACTTTGCTCTTGTGAGTCCACAACTAGCTGGAAGCTGGGGCTCACAGTCACTGCCCTACACCAGGAATCAGTGCTGTGGCCCCTGTCACTAGCCCAGGAGCAGGCCAAAATTCACAATGTAAAGAACCGTTGCTCCTGAACATGTCCTGCATTCACACCATTCTACAGCTGAAAATCACAATGGAAGCAACCGGAAGCAGGGACTGTATGCAGGTTGATATTGAGAAGTCCTTGTCTGCCCCGTGGCCTGCAAGCATCCTAACTCTAATAATAATAGTAATAATAATAATAATAATAATAATACATGTCGTGGTTAGTGACTGAATTGGACTGGCTTGTTACTCAGCAACAACTGGCTGACAAAACTACCTGACCACATCTTAGTTAATACTTTTAGAGTGCAGGTAAACCAATGTCCTATAACATGCATTTTAAGGAGTTCCCACCATTCATGATGGCCTTCCTCGACGCTGAGAGGAGGTGGACCTTGCTCCGTCTTTGGTGTGCTTGGCTCAGCTCCTTGGTGGCAGCACTTGGTACCACCACCTTTCCATACCCAATACCTAGCACAGACCTCTGTACACTATAGGTGCTCAATAAATGTTGGGTTTTTTTTTCTTAAAAGAAGGTGATCATTTATAACTGTCTGGGAATGTGGATAAGATGATTTCTAAGTAACATTCGACCTTCACGGTCTTAGAGTTACACAGCTAAAGGTCCTCCTTCAATACCCATCTTGGATTAGGATCCTGAGCCCTACTCCAGCGCACCTCCCCAGGCCTACTTTTGGTTTCTGGTTTCCTGTTATATAGGAGTTCAGCTTCCGGCTACTGTCCCCTTATTCATCCGTGTGGCTATTGTGGGGGTCACAGACCTGGGAAGGACATGGTCTTGCCACTGGCACCAAGATCTGAGGTTCTGAGTCCTTACACTGAGACACAAGGGAGCCAGTCAGTCCCCGGATGTTACAGAGCCAGTGGAGGCAAGGTTGATCCCAGACCCTGAGCGTGAGGCTCTGGTTACAGCTCTCTTCGGAGGCTGCATCCGAAGCAATCTCACCCTCAGTGGGAATCCAAGAAAGCCTGTCCTCAGCCTTTGAGCTTCTGCTTAATTAAGCATCTTCCTCCTCCAAGGCAGCTCCAAAGGCTCCTCCAGCAAATTTGGGGATATCCTAGGTAACTCGAGCGGTATGCTTTCACACCCTCTAGTGGCTAGAGGGCAACCTGACATCCTAGAGGAGCAAAGTGACTCCCATGGGCCTATAAAGTGAGCCAGTGGCACTAAACACAGTCCTCTGGGAAAGCAATTTGGCAATAAGTATCAAAAGCCATAAACACAGTACTACCCTTTAACCCAGTAATTCCACTTCTGGGACTCTATGCTAAGGTGATAATCCAAATCCAGGGGGAAAGTCTGTTAGCATAGTGATGTTCGCTGCCTCATTGTTTATATCAAAACTTGATAAAAATTCTGAATGACCAAAGATAAAAGAACGGCTTAGCAAATTATGGCATGTCCAAAGAGCACAGTAATGCAACATCACTTACGTGACAAGCGGCATGTAAAATAGCAAGGCCATAAATACCGAAATAAAGGAGACTGATCTGGACTCTGTAGACTGGTTACCATTGAGAAGCTCCCTGAGCCTCAGTTTCTCAATCTGTGAAATGGGGCAATCAATACTTCTCTCTCAAACTGGAAAGATTAGGTAAGAAACCACATCACATACAACAGATACGCAATAAATGGAGTTGTGGTGATTGTTATTACAAAGGCTTGGAATTATGTTCCCACAGGGAAAATACATCTGAAATCACAGTAAGAAAAAGCCAAAAAGCAAACATAGGACACAAAATTATATGTTTAGTTAAGATTACCATTATGCAAATAATTACATAGAAATACATAAAGAGAAAATG
>NW_004524798.1:1836578-1883078 GCF_000260255.1 Octodon degus | reverse complement strand
AAGTCACTAGTTTTTATCCTGCCTACCTGCACATCCTCCTGTTCTCAATGTATAAGGAAGTACCTCCAAAGAAGCCTATATCAAAATGTGCCAAAACAACCTCATGAAAATGAACAAAAATCATTTCTTTTCGCTCATGGTATTAGCTACTTATAATTTTCTGGAAAAGATCACAAGTGTCAGTGAAAGTTTGACAATATTTAGCACGGTTGTATTCCCCTGGCTGTCTAGCAGTAGGACTGAGTCCTGCGAGTCTCTTTGGTTTCCCCCTAAACCTGATAGGATCCTCCATCCTCTGGATCTCTCTCTCCTGCTTATCAGAAATCATTGTACTGCAGCCTCAATCCCATCTCCACCGCAGATCAAGCAGTTAGTGTCATGGGGTCTCACAAATGGTCCCCATTTTCTTTGATTCCCATTTGACCTCTGGAATAAAATACCATATAAGTGGAACCTGCACAATTTGAGGTTCTCAGAGAATCCAGATACTCTTATCACTGCCTGCCCCATCCCCTAGAGAAGTCACTCATGACTCCCCAAGTCCTTTCTGTCCCTGGTGGAGAAGGAGCTCTCTGTTGCAACCACTATTGCTGTGTAACAAGTCTCCCCAGGCTTCATGTTAGAGAGTGGGTGACATGCAATTTGATTGCACTTGTGCATTTTGTAAGTTGGAGATTTCCAAAGGGCACGTGTAGGTGACTCTGCTCAGTCTGCCGAAGGCCTTAGGTGATAAGGACATGGGCAGCTGGAATGACCTAAGGCATGCATGTTGGGTGACACAGACTGCAGGCTGGAACCTCAGCAGCAGATGTTAACAGAAGAGCCTACCTATGGCATCCCTAGCCCAACCCCATGGCTACTTGGGCTTCCTCACATCATGGTGACTGGGTCCCAAAAATAAGCTTTCCAGAGAACCAAGCCATGACAGTCACAAGCCACCATTTCAGCTATAGTTACAACTCATCTTGGCTGGTTCACCAGATACAACTATCTTGAGGCCACTTGTCCCATGAAGAGTGAAACACTTTTCTCATCACCAGGCTTCGTGTTAGAGAATCACTCCTTACCAGAAAATTCTGGAATTTTTTCCAAGGGAACCCAGCAAGTGCCACCCACACTACTGAACTGGACTTGGGAATTATCCATACATCAAGTGAAGACACTCCTTCCCACCAGACTGCTTACCTTCCCCACATTTGGTAAAGTTTTACAAGGCAAAGTGATCCTTTTGATCAATAGCTAAGTGGTCTAGTTCAACGACTAGAAATCAATCCCAAAATATTCAGTCACATAAGCCTTTTTCATCAAGACAAGACAAAACAAAATAAAAATTTTGAACCCCAGCAGATATACCTGGTCAGCCCCTGATGTACACCAGATACCTATGTGTTTACAAAAGCTCAGGCTTATACAAGAGAAGTGAAAAGAGAAATGTCTCAGAGGATGTGGCGACATAAAACCATAACAGTGGTTTCAATATATTCTACCTTGGAATCCTAACTTGGAATGAACTTGTTTGACATTACACAAGGAGGCCTCATTTTAAGAAAACCCAGTTGGCAATAGTCCAAGCTTTTATCAACAAATTTTAAAAATGTAGGGGTGACTTCCTCACTTTTTATTAAAGATGATGCTTTTGTTAAATGAACTTCCTTGAAGGATTTAAGTGTTGGTTTATAGATTGGCAGTGACTAAGAGGCATAAAAATATAAAACTAAGGATTGGGCGCTCAGCCAATCAAAGATGAATCACAAACCAAGACAAATCTCTGAAGCTAGGCATCAGCATTAGGGAAGTGAGATTTGCTTTACACCTATGCACACGTACTTCAAATGACAAACCACGAGTCCATTCATTGCATAAAGTCAAGAATCCCTATGATGTAGACCCGAGACTACATTCCAGGCTTGCAGAGGAACAAGAACAAATGCACAGAGTCAACAAGGCCAGGACGGCGTGCTTATGTGACTCAAGGGAGACAGAGGCACCTGAGAAGACAGTATGTGTCAGGAAACAAAAAAAAAAAAAAAAACCAGCCAGGTAGGGTGGGGCCATCTGAGCAAGTTTTGAAAGCCAAACCTTTTTTCACCTCCTAAGAGTGGCATGACCGGATGGGAGTTTGAGGAGGATTAATCAGGTAGATGCCTCTAAGCACAGGATGGCAGCTGGGATCTCAGCAAGGGGTCTGTCACAGCCATGGCACTGCAAGGAATGGCATGAGGACCTGATTAGTGGTCTGTCTTGACACCAAAGCCATTGCTAAAAGAAAATGACTGATATAATCATTAGGACTTGGATTACAATGGAAGTGTTTCTACCTTTGGGATAGTGGTACAGTATTTTTTAAGAATCATCTTTTCTTGGATCTTAAGTTCCTCTTCAATTGTTTTTCTAAAAATCCCTATTGCTAGGGTAAGGAATCAGGGCATGTGCAGGGGGAGGGGGCGAATACAAGATCCTGCAATGCACAAATGGAACTTAATGGGGACTAGTCATGTTCTAAACAGACCTCTGGTTCTCGGGCTTCCAAGAACAATGTCTTCTTTCAAACTTGGGACTTAAGGAGTCTGTGTTCCAGTGATACACTCAATAGTCAAGTCTTCCTACTTCTTTAGATAATTCTGTGTACTTTCAGATTCTAAAACATATCCCTTTGAAATTCAGTGAAATCATAATTAATTTTTAAAAAGAAATAGCCATGATTCAAGTAGAGAAAAACAGGATCAACTCACTTGAGTCATGGGTCTTGGGGTGAAACAAACAAAACAGGTGTCACGGAAACTTCAATAAAATGTATTCCAACAAAGCGAGTAAGAAAATTTCTTGTTATCTTTTTAATCTCTCCCACGCTTGTATTCCTATTATTTGTCTGTGCCTTTGCTCACTTCATCTTGACCAGTATTGCCAATTTGCCTTATTTTTAAATCTTCAGAGATCTAACTGGTAGGCATTTCAGATACAAAAGAAAGAATAAGCAAAACAACTGGTCTTTCTGCAATTATAAATTGGCTGACCAAAACATTTCCCAAGGGAAAGTTGCAAAAGTTTTCAGTAAAGATAGGAGCTCAGTTTATCTAACATTAGAACTCTTTTCAAAGTTATATCATTGAGCCAGTCAACAGGACTGAGGTCAGGTAAAAATTAACAAGAATGCCCCTGCTGCCAAGGAACTCATAAACTATGGGTCAGCCTCCACTGTTAACTTTTAACAGGGATAGCATTTATTTTAGCATCTGATTCATATTTTTCACTTTTTCCTATTGTGACAGACACATTAAATTCTCACTAATAGCTTTTCCACCTTTCCCAGATGTCCTTGCAGTTAGCTTGAAACCATGTGACTAGTTCTGACCAATGGGATACGGGAGGAAGTAATATACTTCACTTCTAAACCTGGTAATATCAGCTTCTGTGTGGTGCTCCAGCTTTCTCTTTCCAGCCCACAGTGATCATAGAAGTGATGTATTGGCAAGGTGTAGGCACAAATTGGGACAACCAGAAGACTGTCAGTCCCTACCTCAAAGAGAGAGAGGTGCTCTAGAGACTCAGTTGACTAGAACTGGCATTTGGCAGGGTGCCAAAGATACAAAGGCAGCAAGGCTTGATCCTCTGAGATGTAGGGGCTTTACTTATTGCCAGACCTGAGCTGATCCTGTCCCCCTATTCCACATTCTGAAATAACCACATAGAGGGTGACAATGATCAAAGTAGATGGCAGCACAGTGTCACAGAGACATTAAGGACTCTGGAGGAGTACCAACCAGGGTGAACTTAATGACAGGACTCTGGGTAGCTCATCAGGGTCATTTCCAGTCTATAATACCAGAAGACCAATTTTCTTTCTGAGAGGACAGACTTAATGGGGACAGAAAGAAAGGACAGATAGCCTCCCTAAGAGATAGACTGATAGTTGGTTGAACAATAGGAGAAGTGTGCCTGTCAGTCCTATACACTCTAGCCTATCCAAAGAGGTCAGCCAAAGAAATTAATAGGCTTTTTCATTTAAAATTACCCCCTAAAAGCTGGCCCTGGTGGCATACACCTGTAGTCTCAGCACTCTAAGACAGAAGGATCTCAAATTCAAACCCAGCCTAGGTGACTTCGCAAGAATCTGTCTCAAACTTTACAAAGGGTTGGAGATGTAGCTCAATGTGAAGGCCCTGGATTCAATTCCCCAAATCATCAAAAAAGTTAAAATTTATCTCCATAAAACTTTGTCTTCAAAAAAATAAATTGGATAATGAATATTGTCTTCTGGTTTTATTTTTTTTAAAAGAATTATTTATTTATTTATTTATTCATTCATTCATTCATTCATTCATTTTGTGTGTGTGGCCAGCTCAGCCCACCAGGGGGCGGGGCTGGCTGGCATGTGGTGCTGGGGGATTGAACCGCGGTCCCTGTGTTTTGCTTAGCTTAGCTTGTTCTAAGTAGGTGCTTTAGACCACTGAGCCATCTCACCAGCCCTCTTCTGGTTTTATTGTGTATATATTTTTTGTTTGTTTTAAGGAAGCCAAAATGCTGAAGGGAAGCCCCTTGCTAAGGACTGTCCCTTTATTGTCAGAGAATCACACTGCCCCATCCTTCTGCCTGCTTCCAGGCTGCTCCATGCATTTGCATCTGTGTCAATTTTGCTTTAGGCTTTGGTCGTACATTGCCTCTTGAGACACAGATATGCCAAAGAACAGGTGGATGTTGCTCTTCTTTGTTCTGCTTGACGTTCTGATGTTTCTTTCCATTTAAGTATTTGGTACAGGGTCTCACTGTGCAGCTCAGATTTGTAGTGATCCTCCTGTTTTCAGCCTCCCCAGTGCTGGGATTGCACATGTGTGCCACCACGCCTGGACTCATTCGCTGGCTAAGCATGCCCCAAGGGTGGGGCCAGTGCAGCATTCGGGACTGGAGACCAAACCCTGGTCCCTGTGCTTGCCAAAGCAGGCTCTTATTCTGTTGAGCTATCTCGCTGGCCCTTGGGGTTCTGATTTTTTTCATTTTAGGCATGCAGGACCTTTCAACGTATGTTCAGCCAATTTAGTGCCTTTTCATTGCTACATGGTTACAGCGTGGAAGTACCATAGAGCATGTGATTATCTCCCTCCCTACTGGTACATACATAAATTTTTTTTTCTGTATTTTAGGGAAGGGTCTCCAGGGTGTTCAGAGTCTCACTACTAGATCAGACTCATAGTGATCCGCCTGTTTACAGCCTCCCAAGAGCTGGAATTACAGGTGCGCACCAACATGCCCAGTCTCAATTGCCCTTTCAGTGCGCCCTGGAGGCAAGGCCAGCATGGCAGGCCTGAGGATCAAACCCCTGTCTCCTGTGCCCGCTTGCAGGCACTTTAATCCACTGAGCTATTTGGCTTGCCCCCATACATAAAATATTTGGAAACTCGTAATCAACATGCTTGAAATGTCTCTTCCTCTGGCATGGATACCTGCAAAGGGACCTCCTGGGTCAAGCAATATGCCTGATTTTAGATTCCATTAAATGCCACCAAATTGCACACCGAAGAAGTGATGCCAACTTACATTTGCAAACATGCTCTCATTTCTTTACTTTGCTCCAATTATGAGTGTGGGCCACTCATGGATTGCAGCCTTTTGTGCTAATCAGCAGGCACACTTTCCTGGGGGGAAACGGCCTTCTATGGCTGCCTGACCACAGAAGAAGCTAAGGTCCACCGCCTGGTGGATGTCCCTGTGGCGCACAGCAGCTCGCAGGCCCTGGCTCCCCAGCCAAGCTCTTCCCATACTTCCTGTTTCCTTTCTGAAGCAGTGACCTCTGGCTCCTGCACACTGTGCCTTCGAAAGACAGACCCCAGAAAATACTCGAATGGGACGGTAGCACGGGTCAGGACCAGGGACAGGGAGGGAGACACTCAGAGTTGCCAAAACACTCAGGAATAAACAAGACTGAATAGGATAGGTTTGAAAAGGCAAAATGAATGCAGAAAATTCCTGATGAACAAGATACAAAATTTCAAATAAACACAGGATCTGAGAAAGAGAGGAGTCTCCCTCTTCAGCCGACTTCAGGGACAAATGTTCCGGCCTGGCTGAAGCTAAGTTAAAGCCCATTTGAAGGCCTGGGTGAGTCTGCAGCAGAGCACTGGCCGAGCAAGCACAAGGCCTGGATTCCACCCTCAGCACTGCAAAGGAAAGGAAAAACCAAAAACCAAAAACAGCAAATTTTGTCCTCACCCAGAACTGCCGCCTTCGGAGAGCTGTGCATTTCTCTCGCCCGAGCCCAGGACACCCGTGATGCCTTCTCCTAAGGAGGCGCCTGCTGTTTGAACCTCTCCCTGCTGCCTCCTACCCACTCCACACCTCATAACCAAGGAAACCGCCTTATCCTCACTGACAAGGAAGACAGCAAAACAGCACCACACTGGTCCCCTTCAACGTGGCCCAGCTCTTCCCAGGCCTCCTCCCTGGCTCTGCAGGCTGCTGGGAGTGGGAAGAGGCCGAGAGCGGGTCTGATATGACCGTGATGCCCTCCCCATTGGTCCCAGCCCTACATTTAGAACTTTGGAGACTTCAAGGGTCTCCCCAGCAACATTTCACCCTCCTCTTCATCAGGGTGAAGGCTGCCTGGCCAGGCCTGGCCACAGAAGAGATGTGGACATGTGGCTGGCTCCCGGGAGGAGAAGAGGGCAGCAGGAGCTCTCTTCTCTCCCCAAGCATCGCACCACGTGGATTCTGTCCCAGGGGTCGCCATGTCATCCTGCATTTCTTCCAGAGTAGCCTTCCCAAGCACGGCGTCTGTCAGCACAGGGAGAATCCCGCCTGGCTGCCTCCCTGAGTGCATAAATCACCTTGTTGTCACCACCTGGCACAGGGAGGGTGCAGTGAGGAGGAGTGGGAATCAATAGCCCCGTGTCTGTCACCCACCCTCTCCGCACGCTCGCCACCCACCTGGAGCCAGGAATCTAAGTTCACGCGGCAGGCTACTTGTCGCACCTTCCAGAAGATCTTAGCACTGATATGCCCTCTAGTGGAGTTTTGGAAACAACCAAAACCATATACACACACACACGGAGTGGCACCCACGGCCAAAAATGATCACTGCACTGATCACAAGGCCCTGACGCTAAAATTACACCATTTGGAGACACCTGTCTCCACAGCTGGAGCTGCATGTGGCGGCAGAGCTGCCTGAGTGCAGCCTTCAGGTCCTGGCCAGTGGCCTGCGGTGTGTGGAGCCTGTCATCACCATTAGCAGGAGAGGCACCCAGTGCCTGGCTATAGTGGCCCAAGTCAGAGTGAGGACCCTCCTTGCTTCTCTCTCCCAAACTGTCTCTCCCTGGTGCACTGTAGGTTCATCCCAAGTAAGTTCTTTGCATCCATCCTTCTGGCCTACCTGGCCCTTTTTTTTTTTTTTTTTTTTTTTTTTTTTTTTTTTTTTAAAGTTTTATTGATAAACATATAGCAATGAGACAGTTTCAAATCAAATCGAAAGTACAATTTCAACAAATAATACACTGCATATATTCTTCTTAGTGGTTAATTGCTGTACAACATGCAGACTTGTGATCCTACTTACAAACACCATTAGAAAAAAATCATTCTATTCATTAAGAGAATGCAACTATATATCCATCCCAACCACTTTGAATACACAGATACAAAATGGACATTCATAGTTATACCCCATTTTTTTAAGTTCCGTTATTGAATATTATAGGTGTGTAAACTCAGCAAAATATTCTAAAAGAGTCCAGTAGCCCATAATAGCATTGGGTCTTCTGTTTAACTGGCAATGTCAGAGATTATTGACCTGAGTCCCCCACAGCTCAACCCAACAACATGGCTTTACTTCCTATATTTCGTCTTCATGCTTTTCTACTGGATGGTTAAGACCAAGGTAAAGCAGGACCTATGCAACAAGAGTTGTAGCTTTTTGGTCCGAGAAGGTCAGTGAAATGCCCTCAGGATTTATCCTGAGATCCTGTACCTCAGATTGTAGAACCTTTGTCAGTGTCAGCCATGTGAATGAGTCACGGCCAATGCTTGGCCAATGTGCTCTCTGTGAAAGCCTGAGAGAGTGTCTTCTCCCCATGTGACTCTCCTTAGGCACACTCTACGTCATCAATCACTTTCCTCTTTGGCCCCATAATCTTGATCAGAAAATTTGGGACACTACCGAGGTACATGATATTACAGTACAAGTTCTCATATGTCCTGAGTCTTAATTGACCTTAGAAGGCTAGGGCCTGGCCCTTTTCTTAATGGTCTTTGTGGTCAGTGCCCATTTCTCCTGCCCCATGTCACCAGTACTGACTCCTACAATGTCTCGCTGACTGTGGAGGGCTTCATCTTAGTGTCTGTCTCTCAGACGCCACACTGCTGATGTTCTGATCTAGGAGATCATTCTTTGGGGCAGCAGCAGCCTATCCTGTGTGCTGCAGGGAGCAAACACTATCTATGGCCTCTAGCTCTAGTAGCCCTTCTCCATTTGTGGCCACCAGGAACATCTCCAGATGTCGTCAACTGCTCCCTGGAGTGAAGGGAGAAAAGCCGCCTCCCTCCCCTCCTGAGACCCACTGGCTTATCTGTACAGAGGCCACAGGTGCAAGCAGGAGCTGAAGGAGCAGGAAGTCCCCCCAAATCTATGGGATTAGCAATTGGACATCCCTGTCTTTGGGACTAGGAAGCTTTTAGAGAGAGCACCCTCCCTGTGCAGGGGCAGTGGCACAGGTGTGGCCGCACCCTACACACGAAGGAAGGGTGGGACATAGGAAGGGTGAGTGTTTGCAGGGTCCAGCAGAAGAAGGTGCTAGAGAGAGAGATAAGAAAAAGAGAGGCAGGTGGCCAGTCTCTGAGTCCACTCGCTACCCCAAGACTCGGCTTGTCTCTCACTCCATTTCATCCTAGAGGATCCCCACACAAGGCAGCCTAAGCCCTGCAGCATCCTGCCTGCCAGGCCTGGAGCCAATGCAAATGCTCCTGAGGGACAGAGGCCCCTCCTCTATACAGATGAGGATGGTGTGGCAAGCGAAGGCCAGTCACTTGCCAAGGAGCCGAGGCCAAGGCCCCGTTTGCCCGGCAGGTCTCAGGAATGTGTCACCAAAGCGTGAACTGTACGGGGACAGGTGCTTTCCCAGGTGGGAAACCAGGTAAGCCTTGGCCTCCTTTCAGATTTTGCTTTATGGCTGAGCCAGATGATACTTAGGGAGTCCTAGCTAGATTAGTGTATCTCTATCGCAGTGCCTAGTAAATGCCGAAGGCCATTTCCTCCATAAAGATCCTATTGCCCGCCGGGAACTGTTGCTCCTATGGGGCTCCCTCACATCCCAGCTCCTCCGTGGGACATTACAGACTCTCCTGGAGCCCATCTGCAGGCAGAAGGCCCAGCCCATCCTCCTCTCGGCCTGTCTCATCTTCAGCAGGCCCCATAGGCAGCGGGGATAGACAACAGAGCATCAGGCCCAGCACCAGGGAACAGGCCTCAGTCTACTGAGTTACCTGGATCAAATCCTCATCCTCTCTAGACTTTGGCTGCTGCATCTGCCCCCAAAGAGCTTGGCACCAGGCCCCTAAGCCGTCCCAGAAGGAGGCTGGGGTCACCACTCCCAGCAGCTGATTCCTTCCAGGTTGGCACTGTGCACTGACCTTCTTCCTTTTGGAACCTCATCACTGGAAAGGCTCCTGGGCTCGGCAACCGCTGCTTGCTCTGCAAAGGAGAAATCACGCAACAGGCATGAGTTCGTCAAGCTTGGGTGCAGTGAAAATATATCAACTCCCAAGAAGAAGGAGACGTGATTATAAAGTTCCTAAACTTCCCAAATCTCTGTCCTGGCTCCTCATCCAGCTGCCTCTACTTGACCTTCGAGGATAAGCATGGGGTGGAAGTGAAGGCAAAGGTAGTGAGCATGGGGCACAGAGAACAGGGGAGCTCAGAGTGGGGGCTGGGGAGAGAGAGACTTAACAGGCAGCTCTGGCTCACTCCTCTTTCCTGAGCATGCACTAGCAGCTATTCCATCTGTACAGGGGGTGCAGGCCCCAGGCCAGGCCCGGTGGGAGGGCTGCAGGAAAAAGTAGGAACATCATCTTAGTCCATTCTGGCTGCTATAACAGGGTCCCACAGACTGAGAGCTTATAAATACCACAAAATAATTTCTCCTGACTTTGGAGGCTGGGCCATCCAAGATGATGGCACCAGCAGGTTCCATGGACAGTGAGAGCTCCTTCCTCTTGAGGGCTGTACTTTCACTTGGATGAAGGCAGTGCCAAGGAGTCTCTCTGGGGCCTCTTTTATAAAGGCATCAACTCCACTCATCTTCTCATGACCTAATCTCCCAAAGAAGTCACCCCCTAAGGCTATCATCTTGAGAGTCAAAATTTCGACATACGAACTTGGCAGGGACACATTCAGAGCACAGCAAAGACATGGCTATGGTATTCAGCCCTTCCAGGTGGGGATGAACACTGTATCACTCATCCATTCAGGACCCAGCTGTGGTCTCCTGCTTACCACATTTGGTGCCTGGGCAAGGTATGGAGGTGATGGGTTAGGAACATGGGCACTGGAGTCAGAATGCTTCTGCTGAGCCTAGGGCCCTCCACTCAATGCCTTGAATGATCTTGTGTGTGTTGCCCAATTTCCTCAGCTCCTTGTGTGTTTGATGATCTCCTACATAAAAGACATGAAGTCACCAACACAAGACTAAGACTGACCGTCTTCTCCTGCCACATGGACACCCCTAATCCCTAGGTCCAGCCAGAATGGATGACGGAGATGAGCCAAGCCAATCTCAGAGAGAGAAAAGGTGGCTGAGCGGCCCACAAGCCCCCATATCACAGTGTAATAGAAGCAAGGCGATCTCTAGAGGAGATGACCATCTCCTATGATGATAGCCTAGATCATCTCCTATAGATGTCAAGTGACATTAATCACCCTTTCCATGCTATGCTGGTTAAAATCACAAATCTCCACTCAGGAAAAAATGTGAAATTAAAAAAAAGAAAGAAAGAAAAAATGTGAAATTAATGGAAAAGGGTGAGCTCATGGGTAGAGTGCATGACCAGAATAATCCAGGGTAGACTCCTGACCCCATCCCACCACTGGCCACTTCTGTCCTTTCTCTACATCCTGCAAGACTTAGTTGTTTCAACACACCTAAGCTCTGCGGGATGTAGAGATGAGTCTTGAACCCAGTGTGCTGATCTGCCGGTGGCACCACCTCCGCTCCCCAGCCTCTATCTGCTACACTGAAACATAACCTGAGTTGGGGAGGCAGGAACACTTGCCAGTGAAAGAACCAGGCCATGGCAAGGAAAGAGTTCAGGCAGACATGAGAATACACACAGAGAGAGCACTTGTACCACCTGGCTTTCTGTTTCCTGTGCTGCCGTGGCTCTGGCTATTCAGACACCAGTGCAGGAAAGGATGTTCCTGGTGGAGAGATTCTGAGAACCAGGCTGTATGGCAATCCTGAGGCTCAGCCTTTGATACCCAAACCAGGCAGCATGGGGAGTGGAGAAGGTGGTGAATTCCATCTGGGTGTCTTAGCCCAATCTCTTCTAGATGCATGAGCTGTAGGGGAGCAAGACACCCCTGCCCTCCAAGGACTCCCATGCAGATGAGAGACACTTCAAGTTCAACCTTGGTATCCTCTACTAAAAAATGGGAGCAATGACCTCCAAAGTCTAGAGTAGGCTACAGCCACACCAGCTGAGACCCCAACCTCATCAAAGCCTAGGAGACTCATAGATCAGTCCTGTCCATTTCTGCTCCATGTGTGACACTGTCTTGCTCCATGAAATAAAAGTTCACACAGGATACGTCAGATATTAATTTATTTTACTTTGCTATGCCCTTCAACTAATAGTTCAACAGCCCAGTGGCTCAGCAGCAGAGGTACAGTATCTTTCTAGATGTCCTGACCCCAACTTGTCCTAGAACACCAAAGGCATCTCCAGCCCAGATCCCAGGCTCTATTGCAGCTGGCCATCAAAAGGAGCCTGAGGATTTTGCCGGTTCATTCCCACTTCCCTGTGGCTTGACTGAGGGTGGGTGCCTGGCTTGTGGGGTGTCCCTGATGGTCTCCATTCCTCCTCATACTGCAGCAGCAGCAAGATAATTTCACAGGGTGACCCGTCCTTCCCTAGCTGGGCCTAGACCTGCCACCACGGGGACAGTCTGAGATTAAGATGTCAGGAGGGTTGGCTGCTTCTCAGACCTTGTTTTTTGACTCAGAGGTGGCTATCTCCTGTCTGTCTTCACGTGGCCTTTACTTTATGTGAGTCTGTGTCTTACTTTATTATGAGACATTAGTCATGCTGGATTAGAGCTCACCTGTATGACGTCGTTTTGCCTGAATCACTGCCTTAAATGCCATGGTGCCTAGGACATCATTATATGGAGCCTGGCAGAGGTGGAGGAACACAATTAAGCCCACAACAGTAATGCATCCATCCACTTATCACTAAAATAACAGGGGCAGAGACCTGTGCCCAGCATCTGGTAGAAGCTCAGTAGCTAATTTTTTAAACACATGAATGCATTGCTGGCTCTCTTGGGACACATGACACTTTGTACCTCGTAGTACGGTATGGCCTCTTCTGAATGTAACTCTTCTACTACCTGGAAGATCCAGTGCTCAAGCTCTTATCTGCTACATCTTAGCAGCTCTCAAGCTCTAGGATTGGCTCTTAGTCAGGAGGACCAGAAGGAGCTAGGTTTTTTTAAGAAAGAAAACCTCAGAGGTACATCTTCCTTCCTTGGCTATATACTTTGAGGCCACTCACCACATCCCCTTGAGCCCCAGCTCCCCTTCCTGACAGATATCAGAGCACCAGCCTTGCAGGGTTTCTCAATGTTCCTGCTGAGACCATAGTGTGAATCACTTGGAAATCTTAAAGTGCTCTCACAAACATCACCTGCCTTTCTTAGCTCTGTTGTAGCACTTGCTTCTTCTAGTTACTGTGGTTGCCAATAGACTATTCTCAAAACTTAGTGTCTTACCGGCTGGCCAGATAGCTCAGTGGATTAAAGCACCTGCTTAGGCAGATGCAGGGACTGGTATTTGATCCTCCGAACGCTGTGCTGGCCCCACCCCCAGGGCATGCTGAGACAGCGATTGAGACTGGGCACAGTGGCACACACCTATAATCCTAGCTCTTAGGAGGCTGAAAATAGGAGAATCACTACAAGTCCAATTGTGTAGTAAGACCCTGTACTAAAATGCAAAAAAAAAAAAAAAAAAAAAAAAAAGCCTTAGTGTTTTCCTTGCTCAATTTCAGCATGAGAGAGAAAGAGAAAGAGAGAGACAGAGAGACAGAGAGAAAGGAGAAAGGAAGAAAGGGGAAATGAAGGAAGTGAGGAGGGAGACAGAGCAAGAGAGAGAGGGAGAGATTAAAGAAAAACATAAAAGAGAAAGAACAATGACACCATTTCTTTTGCTCACAAACCCTCAGTTCACTGTGTCCTGAGGGGCCTACAGGTGGGGAACTAGGAGAATAAGGTTAACTCACCGCCCTGACGGTTGGTGTGGTGCTGAATGTCAGCTAAGATCTTAGTGGACACAACCGCCATGTGGCTTGGGCTTCCTCACAACATGGTGATGGGATTCCAAGATGGAGCACACCAGCAGAGGGAAAGCTCCATTGCGTAGGTCATGTCACACTATGTTCCTCAAAAACCTTGGGGCCTCGGAGCACAACTCTATGCTACAGATCTTCCCTGGCTTCCTTCATCAGTAAAAACAGTCTTGCCACATCCAAACTTCTCATAGTGCTGCCTTTTGCAAGAGGAGAATGGAAATGATAAATTAATACAAATACTACTAATTAATACTAATGCTAGCTAATGCTAGCTGAGTGTAGAGGTCTCCTCCCAAATTATGGAAAGGTTACCCCTCTCATGCCACTAAAATGTCTAGCAAGTCCATACCTGGGAACCTCAGAGAGAGGAGAGACCCTGGGAAGTGGTGGCCTTGACCCCAGAGCCCTGGTGGCCACCTGCCTATGTAGAGGTGGAGCCTTTGCCATGCCCCTTCCACCTCAGTCTGCACATCAGCCCTGCCGTACCCCTCTGTCCAACCAGTGGAGAGGGCAAGCCCTCTGCCCTCTGCCCTGAAGCAGCTGGTCACAGCACTAGTACCATGAGCCCACATTTGTTCACCCAAAGTGGTTCCAGAAACAGTTGGGGGCTCTGGGCAGGTCTGCAGAGTCCCCAGAGGACACTTAACAATCAGATCCTCAGTAAAGCTCTTACCTTACTGCAGGAACCACCTAAAGAAAATTAATCTTCATTTTTATACTTTTCTGCTGAATGGTTAAGACCAAGAGACAGCAAGACCTATATAACAAGAAATGTAACTTTTTATCTGATAAGATCAGTCAAATCCCCTCAGGATTTAACCTGAAACCCTGTACCTCAGTTTGTAGCTCCTTTGTCAGTGTCAGCCATGTGGATGAGTCATGGCCATTGCTAGACCAATTTGCCCTCTGTGAAAGTTTGAGAGAATGTTTTCTCTCCATGTGACTCTACCTACTTAGGCACACTCTACATCATCGATCACTTTCCTCTGTGGCCCCAAAATCTCCTTGATCAGAAAATTTAAAGAAAAAAAAAAGAAGAAAGAAAGAAAGAAAAAAAGAAAGAAAGAAAGAAAGAAAGAAAGAAAGAAAGAAAGAAAGAAAGAAAGAAAGAAAATTAATCTTTAGAATGAGCCCAAACCATGTTACTTTCCGTCTGTCCTCTCCAAGTCATCTACATTTGTTCTCTGACTCATTAGCCCGGTGTTGTTGCTAATTGTGCCCCATGTCCGTGCCGAAACATCAGCCTCTTTATTTTTTATGTTCCTACTCATGAGGAAGTTCTATCTCACCCTATGGAGCCCAAGGGGCCACCAGTCCCTGCCCACTCTATCTCTGCCCCCCCCACACGCACACACTCACTCACCTACTTGCACACGCTGTCCTGTCCTCACACACTCCCTCTTCTGACTTTCCATGGCCCCAGAAGAATCTCTTCCCCCTTGGCCTGACTCATGAAGCTGAGGTCTGGGCTCTCTGATCTCCAGCTTTATCTCCTGCCATTCTCCTTTCACAGTAAGACAGACTGAGCTGCTTTCAGTTCCTCCGGTGCCCCATGTTCTCCTTCACCACAGTCCTCACTCATAAGGCCCTGCCCAGTGTGCATCCTCTTGCTTCTTGACCTACAGCCCTGAGCTTTGAAGACAGCTTCCAGGGAAGCCTTGCTTCACTCGCTGATGACTTCAGGTACCTCTGCCTCCAGCTCCCTTCACCCCTGCACGTCTCCCACAGAACACTAAGCCTGAATCATGGTGATTACTTGATTAAGAGCCGCTTGTCTTCCCAGTACCATCACTGCTATAAGCAGGGCAGGATGGTGCCATCACCAGACTTGACCATTACACTGTTCCAGGACACAGCATTGAGCCTAGTGCCAAAGGTTATATGAATCAACAAGGCTGGCATGGTAGGGGGTCCCTCCGAAGCAGGGTCGGTGACTGTTTACTATAGATTCTCCCCTCTGAACCTCTTTTCAAAACTGAACCTCACCTTAAGATACTGAGAGTGGAAACTTAAACAACTATAATGTTTAGAGCTGAGACTTAAGGCGTGATTAATTTTTTTTAAAAAATCAACGCTCATTATTAAACACAGAGAGCTCTATGAGAACAAGAGGGAAGAAGATCAGAAAGTACACACACAAGACTGTCTCAGGGCTCTGTCAACAAAGCCATCTCCAGATGTGGCCCTTGACTATAACACTTTTAGGGCCATGAACCAAAATAAATCCCTTTTTTTTTACAATTTACTGGGTTTCTGGTAATATTCTTTTGGCCACAGAAAGTGGAATTAAGACACTGTCATACTAAAACAGAATATCCAGCCACATGTAGCACCAGCCCAGCTCCTGTGGTGCACTGAACTGGTGACACAGTCCAGGCACGGTGGCACACACCTGTAATCCCAGCACTGGGGAGGCTGAAAATAGGAGGATCACTACGAGTCTGAGCTGCATAGTGAGATCCTGTACCAAACACATAAAATGGGGGGGAAAAAAAAAACACCTGAGGTTGGAAGCCAGGCAGTCCAAGGGCATGGTGTTGCTGGATTTGGTGTCCATTAAGGACCTGGTCTCCATTTTCAAGATAGTACCTCAAGGTTGCATCTCATGGAGGAGAGAGAAACACTTTTCACACATGACAGTGGAGTAGAAGAGCAGAGAGAGCAGGGGGAAGCAGAATTCACCATCTCCCAGTGCTATTGTACTGAGGTCATGCTTATAACACATGATTTCATGGGGGCACATTCAAACCACAGCAGTGCCTTCTCCCCTCAACCTCCAACACCATCAGCATGGAAATGTTTCTGGGGCCAGCAGTCTAAGTGAGAGAATGGATGGTGCTGTGAAGAGGAGAATGATCCAAGGAGAAGGAGAAAAGTAAGGAAGGAAAATGAAACAAGGAAAATAGATGTGCTTCTCAAACTGGGGTGCACATGGCCCCAAGGTGCACACCAGCCTGTGAGGGAGTAATCAGTGCCGTAGCATAGTGTACATCCTAGAGGGTCCATTTGATTTGTTAATATTATTTTAAAATTATTTTTTGATCGAAAGAGATTGGTTGTGGAGTCAGATGAAAATCCTGCATTGATTACATTGATATTTCTGAAGGAAATAAATGAGATTGCATAGTCATTTCATGCATTTGTGGTGAGATCTTTGCTCTACCCACTCCTTCGACCCCATCCTGGGAATCCATACCTCAAGCTCTTACTTTCAGGTTCTTTGCTCAAAAAGTCATAGTACTCTGGGGTGAGGCCTGGGATTCCTCACCACGTGGGACAGGATTCAAGACAGAGATATCAGGAGAAGCCAGGGAACTAGCTGCAGCATCATAGTGCTGTATTATTTCTCCCAAAGGCTCTTTCTAAGGTCCTTTGAAGGCCAGATGCTTGCACAAGAGAGAATCAGGAGGGACAATTTTACTTTTGCCTGTTGCGTCATGTTCTTTGGTGCAGAGGTTGATACACTGTGTCAACTGGAGAAGTAAAAAACTTAACTAAACCAGCTCAGCAATTCCATACCCTAGGGCACGTGAGAGCGGAGGACCTTCCCTAGAGTGACTCAGCACTTAAAGGATCTATAAAGGAGACTAAGGAAAGATGGCTCATGCCACTTCCTCAGAGGAGCTCTGGTATTACAAGAAGCCGCAGCTATGTCTCCTCCCTTTGCTTTGCTGTTTTCCGCTGCTATGAACTGCTGCCCTCTGCAATGCGCTACTGTGTCTTGGAGCCAGCTGAGTATGGACTGAAACCTTCACTAACTGTGAGCTGAATAAACTTTCCTTTCTTAAGTTTGAGTATTTTGTCCCAGCAATGAGAGAAAGGTAACTGAGACATTTGGAAACCCTGGGGCCTCAGGGTACCCATCTGAAGAGAAAGGATGATGATAGTTTATTTGTGAAGAGTTCGTGCCAATCCCCCAGCCTTGCCAAGATGCTAGTAGCTAAGATCACAGTCGATATCAGGCATGTAATGTGGCTCCTTCTCCTCTAACACTCAAAAGTAGCCTCATGAGTTTCTGCACTTCATAGATGAACACAAACTCAGGTTGAGAGAAAATAACCCACTGGATCAAGGTCACACTTTGTCTCAGTTACTTTTCTCTCATTGCTAGGACAAATACCCAACAACACCCAAAATTAAGGAAGGAAATGTTTACTTGACTCACAATTTGTGGAGGTTTCAGTTCATACTCAACTGGGTCCAAGGTAGAGTGGCACATGGTAGAGGGCAGGAGTTCATGGTCATGGAGAACAGCAAAGAGCAAAGAGAGCAGCAGTGGGTGCTATGACTAGCAAGCCTCTCTCCCTTGCTTATATTACATTCAGGATATTTGCCCCAGAGTGGGTGTAGCCACTCACACCCCTAATCCCAGCACTGGATCATGAATTAATGACAAACTCTAGATACCAGCCCTAATGACTGCAAGAAACTTTGGGGGAACAACTAGACACAAACCATAACACTCTTCACTAAAAGTTGTTATAGAGATTCAGTCCCAGAAAATGACCTCAGGACCTGAACTCCCTGCCCCCAGCTCTGCTGTCTAGGAGTTCTGCAGGCATTTGTGCTGGTCATCCTTCATATTTAATGCTTGATACTTTCACCCCTGCACCCTAGTGACCACTCTAAAGCAACCCAGAGACACTGCCAGAGTCTCACCTCCTCCTGCAAGCTTGAAAAGAAAAAAACAAGCAATCGTATAGACCTTTGGTATGATGAATAAATGAGTATGTACTCCCTTCCTTTTGCCTCTTAAGTCATGACAGATCATAAGTGCATTCAGGAATTGCACCTTCCAGGAGACAGAGAAGAATAAAACCTTCTCCATTCCTTCAGTGTGATCACTGGATCCTCCTTTAGGCTGCATGTGGAGCAGAAATGGATCTCCCATTGTTCCCAGAGGCAGGCAACTCTTAATACTCTAATCTCCCACTTCTCTCTTTGTTTCTCTCTCTGTCTCTGTCTCTGCTGACCTGTCTCTCTGTCTCTATGAGTGTGTCTCCCTCCCTCTTCCTTTTCTTCTCCCTCTCCCCCTCTCTTACCCTCTGTTTCTCTCTCCCTCCTTTTCTTCCTCCCCTCCTGCAGCATCTGTAGCATCCCCTCCTTTCCACCCAGTTGACCAGCGTAAATATCAACTAGAAGGTCAGACATCTATACGGGAGTTCATTGACCCTGGCTGCTACTGAAATTTAAGGCAGAAAGGTAATTATTTTGGGGGAAGCACTGTCCTGTGCACTACAAGACATTCAGCAACATCCCCAGGTCCTACCCACTAGAAGCCAATAACACAGACACACACACACACACACACACACACACGCACGCACGCACGCACGCACACACCACTTCCTGCCAATCCTGACATCAAAAATATCTTCCGAAACTGTCAAATGTTCTCTGGAAGATAAACTCATCCTTGATTAAGAAACTCTGGTCTAGACAAACAAACCACTTACATCAAGAAGATCTCAAAAAAAAAAAAAAAATAGAAGCTCTCAAGAAAAGTCAAGTTCAAATGTTCAAATGTGCTTCTTGTTGGGCATAGTAAAAACTTGTCACCTAGGACAGAATTTTTGTATTTATAAAAGTTCTCTCCTCTATCATCATGTCTTTTTCCCTGTTGCACCTGTTCTAATTTCTAATCATAACAGAACCTCTCGGGGTCTCCCAAGCATCCCCATTTGTCTTGGAACAGCATCCTGTCTGTGCGTGTGGCAATGAATGTACTTACCCTGCCTGTGCACCTTCCCCCCAACAGCTCACGAGCAATGACCCACTGGCGCTGGTGTACACATACCCAGCTGGTTCACCCCTGAGAAAGGATGACTCCAGAGCATGTGTGTTACCCATTGCCCCATGAGATTGACGGTAGCCAGCTGATTCCATGGCACTTAGCCATGTGTGGTATATGGCGAGTACTTAAAAAGTCTTTCTTAGGTATGGATTAAATGAATCCAATCTGGGAGCTTCCTGAGGCTAGGGGAGAGAAAGTGATTTTCTCAAAGCTACATACCCAGTCACTGGCAGAGCACAAGCAGAATTCCTGTCTCCTTGATCTTTACCTACTGGGCGCCGCCTACTGGAAGACCCAGCCAGGAGACACACGTAAGAACCAAGAGCTTCCAAGTCTACTGATGACCCAGGGCATAAAACAGCCAGTTCCTTTCTCCCTAGTCCTCCAGGTGCATCTCAGCAGCTTCGGCCCTGGAAAGTCTCTGCTCCTTCATTTTTGGGTGTCCTCCCCGTTGCCCCATGCTCCATGGTAACAGCTGCTTCAGGACTGGCCGTCTCTGTTCTTCTCCCCTGGTGAATGCCAAGTTCTCTGGGCAAAGGACCACTTGTGGTGAGGTCTCCTTCTCTTTCTCTTCATCACTTAGCACAGGGCCTGGACAGTGAGTCAGTGTGTGGTCACTGCAGAATGAACTACTGTGCAATTACAGAGCTAAATTACGCAGCTCTGTGAGTTGCTTATGCTACAAGAATCACAGGAACTTCAGTGCCCTGGCAAAGCAACCTTTATTTCAAAGCTTATCAGGAAATACTCCTCCTCACAGTGTGCTATAAAGAGACTTTAGAGTTTCTGTGGGGAAAAAAGTATCAATGAAACAAAAGTGATACTTGCTGTGATTGAGAATTTCCAACATACCAAATATCTTTCTTGCATTACCTCCCTGAATTCTCATATCAACCCTGCAAGGAGGCCATTATTATTACCTCCAATTTATGATTAAAATAATTCATTCAGCAAAATGAGCTGGTGCATTTACAGGAATCTGGATAGCCTGACTCTGCAGCTAGTCCTGTCTGTCCTTGAGCAATTAGACGTTCAGATAAAATGCAAACGCCTTAAAAGTCCTTGCTTACCTGCTATCCTAACTGGCCCATTCCCTGGCCCATGGATTTGTACTGGGCGGAGACAGCATTCTTCTCATCCATTTTCTTCCATGCTCAGGATTCGTGCCCTGCATACAGGAGATGCTGAACCAACGTTACAGGGTGATGTGGGCAGGTCCCTACACTGTGGGGTGAGACAAGCAGTCAGGGCCCACGAGGGCTGCGCAAGCAGGGGAGAAGTGAGGGGAGAGGTTGCCAAAGGCCCTTGATGTGCTACCTTGGGTCACGACAACCAGAAGTTTCTTAGCCAGAAGACAGGTTAACCCTTACTTCCTCCACACAGCCCATCTCATCTCTGCAGACATACTCACTTTGCGGAAGAGAAAACTGAGATCGGAGCCTCACAATGCTTTGGTGAAAGGGTTGGAGGCTGAGCTTGCGCACAAAGCCTTCACTCTGACTCTCTGGCCCCTTCCTTGACCCTCTCTGAAGTTCCCCAGGCAGGTTGATGGACGCACATGCAACTTGCTCACTAATATTCCTTTCTGCTAATATTCCTGCCTCCCCCAGAGCTATGGCCTTGGAGATGTGGAGAGTGGGAGAGCTCAGGTGTGCACATGGGCCATCTCAGGGAGGAAGCAGGAAACCGCCTGTCTTACTCCTTCCCCAACACGTCTATGCATCGGGCTCTCGAGCTAGTCCATCAGCCGGTGGCTTCTGTGTTGGTGCTGCCTTTCGAGAGTCAGGGTGGCTCTCTGCATTTGCCAACAGTAGAGCCTCCAAGAGGGTTCAGAAAGAGGAGGCGAACCCTGCCCTTCACAACCCTCAGGTCCTCAGTGCAGTTCTAGTGGCCTCTGTATAATATCAAGGCCCACTTCCCAAGCAGGTCGCCTCTCCATGCTTGAGCCCCAGAAAGACAGACCCAGTGGCTCCCCGGGGTGTCTTCTGCTGCTGGACCATGCCCTGGCTTGGGACCTCCGGTAACTAGTGCTTCATGATTCTTACACTTTCCACTTTGCAACTTAGCGGTATACTTGTCTGTTCTCCCTCATGTGGCCCTCTGCCCACCGAGCCCCTGAATGTGAATCCTGTAGAGTCAGGCTTTGATTTTATTGCAGTTCAATTCCGGGCACGCAAGGCAGTGCCAGCTTAAAAAATATTCAATAAATAATCAGTAACTTACAATGGCTCAGTTAAATCAGAACCAAGACAGTAAAAGTCCTTTCCCTCACATGTAAAGAGGCCAGAGTTTATTGAAACTGGCACCAGGAAAGATGCTGGGATGTTGCGTAATTAATGTCTGAGTCGGAGACTGGAGCATCAATGAGTAACAAAATTTACAACACAGAGCAGAAGCGTTTAGCACAACTGGGGAGGCAGGAACACCCTAGGACGCACTTGGTCTACTCTGCATCTCTGTTTCTCACTAGTCATGACACAGGTCCTTCTGACACAGCCATTCTTACCCTTGCTCCTCATCCCACAAACTGCAGGCAGATAACCTGGGAATGGAGATGAAGCCAGGAAATAGAGCTCCTCATTGCTAGAACGAAGAGCCCCAGCCAATGCCAGGGCTCAACTCCCCAGATGAAGCTGGATAACTCACCGCACTGATTGTTCTTCATGCCCAGAACTGGCACCTGAGGATGTACAATCAGTGTTTCACGCAAACACACCTAGTGGGAGGGTCAAGCAGGAACAGAAATCTGACCTGGATTTTAGTTAACAAGCCCTGTGCCTAGCTCAAGGCTGTGTCCACTCTGAGGAAAGGGTCATAGCTTAGTTGAGCTCTATCCTTAGCTCTAGATGGGACACTTTGGGCTTAAAGATGCCTTAAGACTATCAGATGTCTCAAGCTGGAAGCTGAAGGGCGGGGTGCAATATAATAAATAGGATAAAGCAAAGAAATAGCACCTCTTCAGCTTGTGAGAGGCCCCGGAGAGGCCAGACTGAGCTGCGGTGTCCCAGATGCATCCTCGAGTGTCCCGGACAGATCCTCCACTGCGCACTGCAGCTGTTGGTGCCACATCGCAGGCCCTTGTTATCACATACACATCACACTTCGCTCTAAACTAAACACACCTCTGGCCTGGGATCAACCTGAACCTGACCCCATGCCAGCCACATCCCTCTCAGCCTCTGGCTACCTTGTCCTTTAAAAAAAGAAAGAGAGAAAGAAAGAAAATAATAATAATAGTAATAACCCCCCAGGAAGTGTCCCACGTGCTGCTGGTGTGAATGCCAGCCTGGCCCGTGAATCATCGCCACAGAGACCACATTTCAAAGCGGAGCCGGAGGAGCTTCGGTGACTTTGGGTTGCCACACAGATCCCTCCCAAGCTCTGATCTATGGATTGTTTTGATTTCCTCCTTTGAACTCTTCCCATCGCACTCCAGCGGCAGACAGAGATACTGAATTAAGCGACAGACAAGTTGGAGACAATGAGCTCCAGGGGCCCTGCCTCTCCTCCCCGAAATCTGCAGGCATCTGCGAGCTGGAGCCCGGCACTGGGGTCATAAAGAAGAGCTGGCAGGAGGGTGATGGACGGCCCTTCGCTCTCCCCAGCGGCTGGCGTTAACCTCCAGCGGAGAGGCGCTCGCCCCGCTGACCACGGAGTCTTTGTTTTGGACGCCCCAGCCGTGGTGCCTTGGCTGTGCCGAAGATTTAACCAAATTATAATGAATGATCCTCGGCAGCGGTGCACCCCTAATTAGAACAAGTCGCACAGACATATTGTCTCCCCGATTTCCTCTGTTCCATTTCTCGCCCTCTCTTTCTCTGCTCGGGACACATGGGCCCCATTAAACATTCTAGTATTTAATGTGGTTCCCTTAAATTACTTCTCAAGTTTTCGAGTTCCATTTAGAATTGGATTTTACTCTTTGGACTGTGTTTTTGATTTGGGGCTTTGTACGTTTCATAACCGCTCTTTTTCTCCACCTAGTGGAGACTGTGGACCAACACCCCCTAGAAGCAGCCGGCGGCAAGGTGGTCCCTGGGCCTTCCCACGAGCTGGGCGTTTCTTTCGCACATTCCTTCAAGGAGAAAGAATTTAACATAAACCTAAATCGATGATGCTGGTCTTATGATCCTTAGCCTGATCGTCTCCTCCTCCCCTTTGCAGTTAAAGTTTGAGGACTTCCCAGCGACAGTATATTATAATTTATACCAGAAGGAAGAGAAAAAAAAAAAAAAATCACCTTCCTCAGCCTGTCCTGAAAGCCGTGGTGGGAAGAGGTTATACTTGAACTCCCTTAAGATGACCATGGACCTCCACTCTGCAGGAGAGGCCTTCCCTCCTTCAGCAGAGCAGAGAAGGCGAAAAGAGCAAGGGGAAGTGGGGAGACTCAGGGAGCTGGATCCTGTCCCCCTTGAGAAGCTCTGTGTGTGTGTGTGTGTGTGTGTGTGTGTGTGTGTGTGTGTGTTTCCCTGGGTGTTTGGACATAGAAGCAATGCATGTACACTTGTGTACCCAGATGGGGTTGATAGGGAGGGTACCGAAAAGAGTCCAGGGAAGATCCCATCATCCACAGCGCACTGGTGGGTGTGCGTGCAGGCAGATTCCACACCCTGCGTGTGTGCCCACGGAGGAATTTAGAGTTCCTTGGGGACAGGAATACTCTGAGTGAAGCTATTGAGCTGGAAGGGCTTTGAGGGGCTTCTGTTCTTCCCTGTTGCCCTGTGCCAGGAAGCCACCTAATGAAACCCCACAGATGTTCATGAGACATGTGGACTCTTGGACTTCCTAGGGCAGCCTAGAGCATTAGAGTCTCTCTGGAGGATGGAGCACATGGAGAATCAGGAAGGCAGAGGCCCCATGAATCCATCCATTGTACCTCAGGAGAGGCATTCAATCTCTCTGATGCTTCATTCATTCAACTGCTATTATCAGGCAATATCCTAACTGTCAGGCTGTTGCACTGTACATCTAAAATGTCCCTCCCCGCAAAGTTTTGGAGGTGGGGCTTTCAAAAGATGGTTGGACCATGAAGGGCACCTAACCTCATCAATAGATTAATGGACCATTGGCCATAATGGGATAGTATTATGCAGAGGTAACAGAAACAGGAGGTGGAGTTGAACTGAAGGATGTGGGACCTTGAGGACACTACCCTGGGAACACTGTGTGGTCCCTGATCTCTTCTTTTCTGCTTCTTTCCCTCCCTGCTTCCCAGCCACCATGAAGGTCACAGATCTCTGTCTTGCCCTTTTGCCACGATGTCCCTGCCTTGGAGACAGCTAACCAGATGCCAAAACCATGAGCCAAAATAAACCTTTCTTCTTTTAGTGTGTGTATGTCAGGTAGTTTGTCCCAGCAACAGAAAGGTGACTAACTCATGGGCATTTAGCTCCCTACAATTTCTCGCTCATTTCGAACAATTTCCCATTCTGTGTGTGATAGGGAAATAACGGCTCACCTCACAAATGAGCTCATCATTTTGAAACTCGGAGGCTGTATACCACTGTCACTATTTCCCTTGATTATATGAGTGCCAAGGATTACCTTATATCCTCTGCCCTTGTGGGTTTCTTTCTACCTCAGAAGATCAACCAGCTTCCTCCCCAGTGACACCCCTCTCTCACACAAATCCTCTTGGCTTTGGTTTTCCAGGCAGAATGTTCCTGGATCCTTCACATCATGTGATTTTCAGAACTTTATCTTAAACGGCCCGTCAATGAACATGCTCTAATTTTTCGATGCCATTCTCAAAAATCGAGTGCCCAAAACTGAACATGATCCCCAAGATGTTGTATGACTAAATATGTAATGAGGCCATTCCTTGCCGAGAGTGCTGGGCCTCTGTTAATATTTTTTTTTTCTTGCACAGAACCGGGGATTGAACTCAGGCCCTTGTTCTTGCCCGGGAAGTGCTTATTCCACTGAGCCATCTCCCTGGCCCCTCTATTAATACTCCTATCTTATGTTGTATCCAATTGTTAGCGGTCTCATCAGACTTTTGGCTTATTTGGGATGGATGGTCATTTAGAAGTCTCAGCTATTTGTCACATGATTTTTTTTGTCCAAGAAATTTTCCCCAACTCTGTGTTTTCATCGTATACATTTGGAAGGTAACGGCCAGACTTTATATTTTGGCCTGCTAAATGGTATCTTATTGTTTTTGACCCAGCATTCCAACCTGTCAGGATCCTCTGAGTCCTCATTCTGTCACCTCTGGTATTAACTCTCTTCTCAGATTGGTGACATTTGTACCTTTGATCAGTTCGCCCCTAAGCTTTCAGCTAGTGATAAATCAGGCAGGATCAGGGATGGAGGTCTGGGTACTCCGCAACATGCCTCATTAAAGGTAGCCACCCATTGTTGAGAGTTAGACACAGTCCCTCTAAGTGAGGCGAAGGCTCCCCACCCACTCTCTCGGGAGACTTCCTGTGACTCCCTCTGTATCCCCACCTGCCGCTGCCTTTTTGTTCCACCCTCATGTGGAGCATGCTGCTGCCCCTGTATCTGCATCCGCCTCTCTAGATCCTCCTGAACGCTTCTCATTTCCACCCCAACCTCTGGCCACTTGATCCTCCACTTCCCTCTGTGCTCCTGTGTGACAGGCTTGGGGTTTGCTGGCCCTTAGCCCACCCATGCCTGAGCTGTGTCACCCAGCATCAGACTTTCACTCCCAGCCAAAGCCCTGGCCCAGGCCAACGTGTGACTTCCCTTCCCCAACCCTGAGGGAGTTCAGCACATGGGCTGTGACAATCATCTAATATTCAACACTCTTTGGGTTCAGCTGTTGAGCCAGCTGCGCATACACAAAACCTCTGCTCTCATCCAACCCACATTTCACCATCTTAGCCACAAGGAAACCATGAGAGAAGCTGTTAACCCTAAGCTGAAATCAAGACCTGCAATGTTTATGGCACACACCTGATTCACGCACATAGTAACCTTATCACCAGAGGAAATGAGGTTAGTTTGGAATAATTTGTGCCCAGTGAAGTCATTTTGCTTTCAGCTGACCACCGAATTCCTTCCTAAATGCTCACCCACCATCTGCCTCTTAATCCACCCTGCTTCCCTGTAGTCAAGGCTCTACCTCAAACTTCCTTGGCTGGAGCTTCCAGAAAAATCTCTTTGCCCTGTATGAAAATCAGGATGTTCTCTGCCCAGCCCTGGTTCTGGCACTACTTTCTGTTCTCCACAATTACTGAAAGGCTACTGACGGAGGCCCTCAGACCCCACCGGAAAGTTCCTTCCACACCTTAGGATATGAGTCATCAGATATCTTGGGCTCACTTAGCCCAGCTTCTTACCCCTTCCTCTCTCCTTCCCTCATCTCTCTCAGCTGTGATCCAGTCTGGGTGCCTTAGGCTCAACTGGCTTAAACAGTAAGGAAATTAATTCACAAAATTAGAAATAATAGGCAGAGAGGTTTCAGGAACGATTATTCGGTACGTGGGGTCCATCTTCAAGGACAATTCTGTCCTTTTCTGCCAGCCTCAATGATGGAATTCCACCGTGGTTGCAAAAGGGTGTTTGTGGCTCCGACAATGCTGTTCAAATACAACTGTGTCCAGCAGGAAAAGGAGAACTGTCCAGATATCTTTTTTATCTTTCTTTTTCTTTTGGTACAGGGTCTTGCTACGCAGCTCAGACTCATAGTGATCCTCCTGTCTCAGCCTCCCCACTGCTGGGATAACAGGCAAGCACCACTATGCCCTGTTTCAGTGGCCGGCACAGTGCAGGGCCAGCATGGCATGCAGTACTGGAAACTGAACTTTGGTTCTTGTGCCTGCCCAGGCATTTTTTTAGGAGCAAAGATACATATTCAGAAACACTGGGGGCCCAGTTCTCCCTTCCCATTAGTCAGAAGTAAGTCTCCTGCCTACCCATCAGCCAATCATTGACAAGAGGGGAACCACAATAATTGCTTTGGTCTACTATATTCCAGACAGATTGGGGAGTGGGGGTGTTGACACTAAGGACATTAGCAGTTTTCAACAAAGAGGAAAATAGTAACCATGAGTGGGTCTCTCTGCCTCTCTACAGACTTGGATTTGTCTACACTGTTTCTCCTTCCTTTTTGGCTTGACATCCTTGATGGAAAAATTATTATAGTTTTGACTACCCTTTTTCTCCATCTTTCCATCTAATGTTACTTCGTTTTGCCCACAAAATAGTTATGTTTTCACAGCTTCATTCACTAGGCATGGGAACTCGCAAAGTCTTTGAACTGCCCCCAGCATACCTCCCTCCTAGCGCTGAGTCTTAGCCTTGCTGAGAGGGGTTCCCAATCCCTCCCCCACCCTCTGGGGCAGGATGTCCTTCAGAAGGCAGGACTCATCCTACACCAACTTGTGTGGATCTGTCTGACTTCAGTCACCTTCACCACGCACACAGTCTGCTATTCGTTGGAATCAACCTTTTACACTTTATTATTAGTACACATTCATTATATAATGATCAGATTCCTTGCGTGGCACTGGCACTTGTATGTAACAAATCTCCATTCCAGGGCTGGTGAGATAGCTCAGCTGACTAAGTGCCTGCTTTGGCAAGCGTAGGGACCAGGGTTCAATCCCAGGTCCCGCATGCAGCACCTGCCCTGCCCCCGGGGCACACTGAGCTGGCGAATAAGTCCAGGTGTGGTGGTGGACACCTGCAATCCCAGCACCAGGGAGGCTGAAAACAGGAGGATCACTATGAGTCTGAACTGCGTAGTGAGACCCTGTACCAAATACACAAAATGGAAAAACAAAACAAACCCCCCCAAAAAATCTATTCCCTTTTCTCTACCCATTTCCTCCTACTTTCCTCTCCTTCCATCTCTCAATTCCCTTCTTATGTGAGAACAATTTACCTCTCTAGTTCCTGCTATCTATCTTTTATTTTGCTCGTTATTTATAATCTGGGTCTCTCGTAGAAGAGACCCATTCAATACTTAAGCTTGAGTGTCTCATGCATTTCACTTGACACTGTGGTCTCAAGGTGCATCCATTTTTCTGCAGATGACTCAAGTTCATTCTCTGTTATGGCAGAATAGTACTTCCTAGAATATAAAGGCATTTTCTTTCTCCGTTCATCTATTGATGGGCACATGAGGCTGCTTCCACGATGAACTCTTATGAGCTGTGTTGCCATAAACATGGATACGCATGTACCACTGTACTGTGATGTCATTAACTCTGAGAAACGCCTAGAAGGCAACTAGCTGGAGCAAATGGAATCTCCAGCTTTAGCTTTTGGAGCAGTGAGATCAGCTCCGACTATAGCTTTATAATGCTTTTCCTAGGCCTTGATTTGAACAGCAAGCGACTCGCTGCATGCAGCGTGTGTTGAGGGTGCTTACCAATTCAAAAATGCATTAAACCTTAGTGGAAATTGTTATCATCTTTCTTTTTTGGCACTCATAGGGTCTACTCTGTTCACTCTCAAGCTAATTAATTTTGAGGCCCCATGATTGTGGCAGGTGACTGCCCCTCCCTTTGTTAGGACTCTATCCTTTGAATCCCCCATACGCTTTCGTTGCCGGGTGAGTACCGTCCCACTGGGCATGCGGCTCCCTGAAGACGCAGTGGCTCTTGGTGCTTCACGTCAAGCATGCCCTGCTCTCTGCACCTACCTTCATTCATGAGAACCAGATCTCCCTGTGAACATATAAAGTGGGTCATGATGGGCCTGTTGTGTTGCTATGGAGATCCTATTTCCTTTTTGGAGCTCCTCCTTTCAACCACCTAACCCCCCTCTGACACAGGGGGAAGCAGTGACCCACCCAGGTCAGTCGTCCATATCAACCACCTTGCAGCAGTGCTTAGTCCAGAGGCGGGCATGAGCCCAAGCATGCCACTTAGAGATATGGTTTGGGTGGGAACGCAGAGATGGAGAGAGATAAGAGGCATTGTTCTGCCAGAGCAGCTAAAGTGCAAAGCTCATGATTTGAAATCACAGGGAGCTTCCTTTCCCACCTGTCAACAGATGCCAGTCCAGGAAACCAGAAGACCAGGTGATGCGGATAAAAGTAACCCTAATTGTCAGCAGGCCGTCACCATGGGCTTCTGCATCACAGAGGCCAGTTTACTCCCTTCCTTTGCTTACTGACTGCCAAGGCTGGGACACGTATGTAACCGTAGTCACCGTCCTCTTCCTTTCTCGTCACAGCCTCCAAAATGTTGGCCTACGGCTGTACAAACTGCGAAAGGATGGCTCGCTTTCTTGAACCATTTGTCTTTTTGAAGACTATACCTTTGCATGCAAAGTGAAAATCCATCCACCAAATATTTCCTTTGAGGACAATAAGACCTCCACCTCCAGCAGGTGACTGCGACGTCGACAGTCTCCACAATTTCTTTGCTTTGTTCCTATAATAGGGACTCAGAACTTGCTTTATAAATCCTCTATATAGGGTTTTTTTTTAAGTCCATAAAACTCAGATTTTACAGAATGCCTGAAACTGAATTTTCCATTTTTTATCTGGATAGCTTTAGAGAAAAAAGTTTCTGATGTAGAGTGTGCCTAAGGAGAGACACATGGAGAGAAAACATTCTCTCAAACTTTCACAGAGAGCACATTGGCCAAGCAATGGCCATGACTCATCCACATGGCTGACACTGACAAAGGTTCTACAATCTGAGGTACAGGGTCTCAAGATAAATCCTGAGGGGATTTCACTGGCCTTATCAGACCCAAAAGCTACAATTCTTGTTGCACAGGTCCTACTTTACCTTGCTCTTAACCATCCAGCAGAAAAGTATAAAAACGAAATATAAGAAGTAAAGCCATGCTGTTATGTTGAGCTGTAGGGGACTCAGGTCAACAATTTCTGACATTGCCAGTCAAGCGGAAGACCCAATACTTTTATGGGCTACTGGACTCTTTTAGAATATTTTTGAGTTTACACACCTATAATATTCAAATGATGGAACTTAACAAAAAAGGGGGACACAGATGAATGTCCATTTTGTATCTGTGTATTCAAAGTGGTTAGGATAGATATATAGTTACATTCTCTTAATGAATAGAGTGATTTGTTCAAATTGGTGTTTGTAAATAGGATATCATGTCCACATCTTGTACAGCAATTAATCACTAGGAAGAATGTATGCAATGTGTTAATTATTGAAACTGTCCTACCAATTTGATTTGAAACTGTCTCATTGCTATTTGCTTATCAATAAAATTATGGGAAAAAAAAGAAAAAGAAGAAAGTTTCACCTTTCTGTTTATCTCTTTCCTCACCCATAATAATAGTCTTGCCTTTTGAGATTATGGTGAACATTAAGTGACCCACTGCCTGCAGTGTTTTGAAGGTGCCTACTAATTTAAAAATACATTAAACTTTAGTGGAAATCATTATCATCTTTCTTTTTTGTCACACAAAGGGTCTATTTTGCTCACTCTCAAGCTAATTAATTTTGAGGCCCCGTGATTGCAGCAGGTGACTGCCCCTCCCTTTCTTAGGACTCTATCTTTGAATACCCCATACGCTTTCATTGCCAGGCGAGTACCATCCCACAGGGGGTGCGGCTCCCTGAAGTCACAGTGCCTCTTGGTGCTTCACGTCAAGCGTGCCTTGCTGCCCTGCTCTCTGCACCAGGGCTCTGGTTCCTGAGTGCCTGTTTTCTTGTTCCCTTTCTGATTTTGGCTCTTCGCCCCATCTTGTGGGTGTGTCTTCTCAGCAAGCCACACTGCCCTAAGTTTTTGGTTTGGTTTTGTGAGACAAGGTCTCATTACCTAGCCCCAGCTGGCCTTGACCTCACTATGTAGCTCACACTGGCCTCAAACTCACAGTAACCCTCCTACCTCAGCCTCCTCGTGGGTGCTGGAGTTATAGACGTGCAGCATCATGCCCAGCCACACTGTCCTCCGGGATTCAAGCAAGCTCTTATCCTTTATCTGTACAAGAAAAGACTCACATAGCAGAGTCACAGCTCCAAATGAACAGGAAGCACCCTGTTTGCAAATCGGCCCCATACCCTGCTATGATGGCCTCTCTTGTCCTCTCTGTACCTGTTCTCTCCTCCCAGTCCTCTCCCAGTTGCCAAAAACTCCTTACAACTAACATACAGAAGTTGTCACTGATGCTTTTCTCTCTCTAATACATGGTCGGTTATGTCTGTGGGATCCTACTTTGAAACCCAAAATGCTCATCCGGGCATTTTCCTGCACAAAATACTTTCCTTCTCAAGAAGATTCCTGGTGCTGAGCCTTAAGAGCCTTTTCCCTCTTTGTACAATGTATGGTTTTAAGTATGAGATTGCTCTCCCTCTGACTGAAGTACTTTGATCAGGCAGGCAAGCCTCCGCACAGACACATTCTTCTCAGCTTTGTCCCCACCCTGACCAGCCGCCTCTGATCATAAGTTTTGGGCCCAGACACAAAGTGTTGGCCTATTTCACTATCTGGAAAGTGGGCTCTGATTCATTCCAGTCAAAAGCCCCAGTTTCAGGAGAGAAAAGAAGATAAGGGAAACAGATGGACGTGCCTGCCGTGCCTTCGAGTGGTTCAGTTTCTTATCCCAGTCTTAACAATACCAGTAAGTGGGGCTGGTGAGATGGCTCAGTGGTCTGAAGCGCCTACTTGGAACAAGCTTAGCAAAGCACAGGGACCGCGGTTCAATCCCCCAGCACCGCATGCCAGCCAGCCCCGCCCCCTGGTGGGCTGAGCTGGCCACACACACACACACACACACAAACAAATAAATAAAATTTAAAAAAAAAAAAAAAACAATACCAGTAAGTGCGGCGGTTCAGACCTCCGCTCACTGCAACAGTAGTGACTCAGCAAAAGTAGATGGTTCTCCTGGTTCCAGGGAGGTCCTTAAAACACATCATGCACAACTTTAAATTTTAGCAGAGAGTTTCCAATAAAGGCTCACTATCGCTGCCTATAGTGTTCCACGCCATGTCCCTGGAGGGTGCCGCTCTCCACCATGAAGCTGTGACCCTCCGTGGAGTAATGAGGACACAGTGCTCACCTTTGCCTGCTCACATGGCAATGGGTGCGTCTCCAGGTGGTGCATCTTTAGAACACCTGGAAGTACTCTTATTGATACTATTATCTGGTGTGATAGAGCCAGCTAGAGAAGCAAGCCTGAGCCCAAACTGAGAGTGCAATTGGATCTCTTCATGGTAGAAAATAAAATTGTGTGCAGACCTGAAAGGTCATAATCAAAGCATGCCACGGAGTCCTTGATAGTTGTGTTTGTTCTCAGAAAGTACCGGGAATTATTCTAGGAGAGGTATTTAGGCTGGGAGAAGAATCAGGAGCCTTAAATCTAAAGGAAACTGCAAAAAATGAAGACACAAGCTTGGTACAGGTACAGGTACAGGTAGGTACAGGGTACAAATATTGGGCCGCCCTGAGTGTCATCAAATGCCTTGTTTGTGGCCAGAGTAGATTCTAGCTGGGTTACTGTGGATGTCATGGATTCTCTACCCAAGTGATATACTGCCAAAGCTCCTGTTGGCTAAGACACCATAAGTCTTCGCAGAGCATTTTCAGGGCGTCTGTGCTTCTCTCTGTCCATTATGTCATCTTCTTACACTACCCCCAACTCTTGGCCTATTGAGCACAGTCCTAGCCTAGCTGTAGCTGTAGCAAAGGACTTAGACATGTGTTTGTGGTGCTCCAGAGTCCCACTAGGAGTTTATTCACATTAGAAGCTGAGACCCCTATGAAGGGGATGTGGATTCCTAAGAAATACCTCACCCTCCAAGAACAAGGAGTCAGGCGAGGAGCAGGACCCACACAACTCCTTACGCGCAGAAGAAGGGTGAGGCCGACTGAGCGTAGACAGCACCCATCTCTTGACTTGGTCTCCATACCAGGCTCTTTCATAAGCTCATGCCTAGATTCTAGGAAATGACAGGCTGAGTAAAAATTAAAAAACAAGTAACACTGGTGAAATTCTGTGTGGCATCTGGGCTCCTGCCATAGGGCATAAAGGAAGTTGATCTCCCTCGTCTTCTCCCTAGAGTGGGGCACACAGCAGTGTCTTCCATACCCTAAGAGCTGGGCTTATGAATGTATTCAACCTCAGGAGTGCTTCCTACAACCCCCAACAGGGGACCACGTCTTTGAGTGGTCCCCTCCCTTACACATTGCAGCAGAACTCATGTGCATGACCCACAGGAGGCAGCAGGAGTTATGGGACACCATTTCTAAGGCTACAAGGCGCTGCAGCCTCCCGCTTACCCTGTCTCTGAATGATGGTCCCCAGGGAAGCCAGCCACACTGTTACGAGCACACATTTCTGCCCCATAGTGAAGTCCACGTGGGAAGAAGCCGAAACGGCCAGCCAACAGCCATGTGCATGCACCATCTTGGAAATCATCCTCTGACTCCTGCCAACATCTTCACTGCAGCTTCATGAGAGACCCAGAGCCAGAATCACCCAGCCAAGCCATTTATGGAAGCTTGGTCCTCAATAACTGGTGAGATAAAAACATTGCTTCCTCTGTTAGGTTTGTGTGACAGTTTGTTAGGCAGCAATAGATATGGATTTCGGTTCCCAAAGTGTGCTGTCAAAATGTCTAAAAATGTAGGACTGACTTCAAAATAAAGTAGTAAGCAGAAGGTAGAAGGATTTTTAAGATAGTAACAGTGAAAGTTTAAAGAGCTTAGACAAAACTGTTGGTAGGGATACCATGATCTCTGAGGAGGTTGCAGATGAGGCCACGAGCCTACAAATCCCATTTGGCCAGGAAAACATAGGGAAAGCCTGATTGGAAGAGAAAAGAGGGTCCTTGCTATGCTGTGCTAGAAAGTTCAGCAACAGTGTCACCTACAGCTCTGAGCAAAGGAAATGTATCTAATGACTGCACTCCGCCAGGGGGATGCCTAAGCTGTGCCACCTTGTCTCTTCTTGCCGCTTACAGTAAAAAGTGACAGAAGACAATCTGAAAGAAGGGTTGTGAAACACAAGGGGGCCACAACTTGATCGTCTTGACACTTTCCAGCCTCTCAAGATGGCCCCGCTGCTCACATTCAGAAGTGACTTTTTTCTGAAGATGAACTTCAAAGCAAGGCTGCAGAACATGGTCAGGTAAAGCCACAGGGGTGGCAGGAAAGCCCTTTATGAAGACCTCAGAAAACTCTATTATGATGTCTCTCTTCATCAAAGCCCCTCTAAAAACTTGTGGGCATACCTTACAGATAATAGAGATTCTATGAATGTTGTCCCTCAACAGTGTTATCTCAAGATTTCTAGGTATGGCTTTTTTCTAGTGGAACGGATCCAATTGCAGTCCAGAGGAAATCTTCAAAGTTGTCATTGAAGAAACATCACCAGCTTGGACAGAAACTGTACAAAATGAGAAAAGATAGTCCTTGGGTCATCCCACCACCCCCTCATTCTGGAACCACCCAGGCCAAGAGAACTTTCATGCAAAAGGAAGGATAACTCAGAAGGAAGAGCCAAGACCCCAGAGGGCAGGGCACGGAGCTACGGAGAATTGTTCCCAGTCAGAAATAAAACCAAATCTGAATCTAAGAACTTCCAACGTCTTCCCAGCTGTGCTTTGGATTTACCTTGAACCCGAGAATCTTTTCTGTTCTGGAACATTAATGTCCGCAGAAGTGACACGGCCTACCCCACAGTGACATGCTTAGCGTGTGCAGGCCCAGCCTTCCTGTCTGAGACTTACACCTAAGAGGTTGATTGGAAGGAATGGCACATAGGAGCCTCATAAGCTCCTCATCTAGGTGAAAACATTCTGGAGCTCAAGCTGACGCCATGACGGGATTATACTTACACATGCTTGGACATGGTAAGGATGGTTTGCACGTGGGAGGCATATAAACAGTCTGTAGCCAGAGGGTGAACTGCGCTGCTGTTTGAATGCCCGTGGTCTCTTTGCATTCTTTTTTTTTTTTTTTTTTTTTTTTTTTTTTGAGAGTTGCAATGTGGGCTGGACTGGACTGAGAAAGCTGATTTTCTTTTCTAGTGGAATGGATCCAATGCAGTCCAGAGGACATCTCCAAAGTTGTTGCTGAAGAAACATCACCAGCTGGGACAGAAACTGTATAAAATGAGAAAAGATAGTCCTTGGATCACCCCGCCCCCATTCTGGCACCACCCAGGCCAAAATTTTGTTTGAATCTTTTATTTATTTATTTATTTATTTATTTATTTGATATAGGGTCTCACTATACAGCTCAGACTCATAGTGATCCTCCTATCCCGGTCTCCCCAGCATTGGCATTACAGACATGTACCACCATGCCCAGCTTTGGTGGCCGGCACAGCAGCGCAGCGTGTGGTACTGGGGATCCAACCCGGGTCCTACAGCTTGCCAGCCAGGTGCAGCTATCTCCCTGGAACTCAAGCTGATTTTCATGAAGCAGATGGAAGCGATTAAGTCTGACTTTGCACGTTGGGTCAAAAGAGGAGCCTCTGCATCCTGCTTGCTCACTCTCCTTGAGGCCCTTTGTTGTGGAGGAAGCTAGATGCTGTGTCAGGAGCACGCTCAGGCCCCCAAGGGGACACCTCATGATTAAGAGCATGGGTTTCCTGCCGATACACATGAAAGGTCACACACAGCCCCAGTCACACCTTCCAATAACGCATCGCCCCAATGTCCTGACCAATTACTTACGAGACACTGTGCTAAATCACTCCCAAATTCCTCACCCACAAAAACTGGGAGACAACAAAGGATCTGTACAGTCCCTCCCCCTCTGCACTCCACAGGTACAAATTGGACTCATAGTAAGAGAAAGAGGAAAATCCTTATTGGCTCCAACAACAGATACTGGAGGTTGCTTTTAACTACATCATCATTTAATCTTAGCTAGCTAAACTGTTAGGTTTTACTTCTGTCATAGTACAAAGAAAGCCCATACCCAGATGATAGGTGTGTCGATGATGTCATAATAATTTTGGGCTCACCCTTGCTGGAAACTTCCACCACACCCCTGACCTCCTATGCTGGTAGACTGGTCTGTTTAATGAAAGTAACAACCACGCATTCCCCAGGTGAAGGTGCTCCAACTTGAATAGGTATAACTCTCACTGCAGACTCTGCAAATATTCACTCCCAGGTCCTACCCCAGGGAGGTAGCTTCAGGAATGAGGGCTTCGGAATCTGGAGTTTCACTAAGATCACGAGGAGATTCTAGCACAATTGGTGTTCAGACTCTACTTCAAAGGTCTCTAGGTAAGTACATAGAGAACACACTGAGGAACACTAGCTTTCAAGAAGGCAGAGTGGCAGCACTATAGCCTACAGGGGCCTGTGCACTGGGTGGGGACCACAATCGAGAAAACAGCCTGGGCCGAGCACGGCGGTGCACCCCTGTAATCCTAACACTCCGGAGGCGGAGGCAAGAGGATAGCCACAAGTTCAAGGTCAAACTGAACTAGCCAGATCCTGCCTCAAAAAAAGAAAAAAAAAGAAAAGAAAGACCTGGATGAAAACTCAGGCCCTGCCTTTCCCTGAGAAAGTTGCTTTTATTGTCACACCCATAGCATGGACAGTCTCACCTCTTCTAGGTCATTGTGAGGACTCAATGAAAAGGAAGATGCCTTAAGGCATAGGACAACCTTGCAAAAAGAACATAAAACAAGGAGCTCCAGAGAGCCAGGATCAATAATCTGCACCATCTGAGGTCACCATGAGGATCCAATCATGTGTCCCCTCTCTCCAACAGTGCTGCTATGGGAAGACACTCGGGTTGCATTTAGGAGACTTCTCGTGCTTCCAAGTTTTCCAACTTGATCAAACCAACAGCATAGGTAAAATTCTGACCCTAGTCCCTTGTATGTCTATGCCCCCTTGCTATGTTACATAGCACCATTAAGACAAAATACAGCATATTAGGGATAATAGATGAGAGGCCATCTCCTCTAATTTCCTGGCCACGCATTATCCAGATGAGAAAATAGAGGTCTTGGAGGATTTAAGAGATATCAATAAGATCCTCTTGTATAATAGGCCGTGTTGAGTTGGCCTTGAATCCTGTGTCTTAACTCCCAACCTGTTGCTCTTTTCTTCCTAGCAATAGAAGACCGTAGTTGCTATTTGTCCATATACTTAGCATTGAGAAAGGGATGACTTTAATGAGCACAGACATAGAGGAGGCACGGCTGTGTGTGCTGAGCTGAGGGGAGGGTCAAGGGGGAGTCCCAGCCCTAACTGGGCCAGTTCCATATTCCAGACGTTCTTTGTCACAGAGCTCCATCTGTCACCATGGCAGAGGCTGGAAAACATAGCCTGCCTACTTGACGTGCTAGGGGCTGGGAGAACAGGGGAAAGTGCTAGAGAAGAGGTGTGCTGCCTGGCTCCTCTGGGGCTTCCTGGAGAGGCTAACTGAAAAGTAAGGGTGGCACAGAAGCAAGCTCATCAGGCCTCAAGTCAGCCCAAGCCTTGGTTCTACCACAGCCCTCAGAACCCCCACTTCCTCAGCTATACTAAGGAGAATGACACCTAATGTTCTCCCCAGTATAGGCAGAAGAAACCTCAAGGCCGCCTGATCCAATTCCCTAATTGGATAGTTAAGGACTCACAAGTTCACTTTTATGACATCCTAGACATGTATATGACAATGATGACAGGTCACTTGTGTGTCCTGGTGCCTGAGAGCTAAATTCAGTGAAATTAGCCCACCGCACACAGCTTGAAGACAGGGAGGTGATGTTCCCAATTCCCTCATTAAGAGAAGTCTATCAGTAGTCTGTCAGTGGGGTGAATCCAGGGGATGTGGAGTGGGAGAGGCTCCCCGATGGAGCAGGGCCCAGAGAGCCCAGGAGTGGAGTCTCAGCCCCGCACACTGAGCTGCAGAGAGAGGCCAGGAGCAAGGCCAAGACCCAGGGCAAGAGCATGTGGAGGGAGGAGGAAGAGTTGGCAGCCTCTGAGAATACATCCCAAACATCCGGAACCCATTGCTCAAGCGGGGCACCGGGCTCCAAAGACATGCTGAGCGGAAGATGCTGGGGCTTTGTTTTATTTTTGGATTTTGCCAAATCAAAAGAATTTGGGAAATTGTGAGAACTGTTGTGCTGAAATGTAGAGTCTGCCAGGTTGGCGTAGGCCTGTTTATAAGTAATTCAATCTGAGGCAGGGAGGAGCTGCGAGGGTGCCTGCACGCACACACTCAAACTCACATACCCCCCTGCATGGTGACAAGAAGCCGGATGGTCTCTTGTGGGTCCTGAGAGGGCGGCCACAGCACATGAACTCTGGACCCGCATATGCCCCTCCATTGGCTCTAATACTTCCTGAGGCCTCCATGGATCAGACATGTGAGAGGCTCCGGGAACCCCAAGGGGATCCCAGGGCAGGGGTCCCTCTCCCTTTTCAGTGCTTGTGCTCTGGTGGGCTGCATGGATGACTGGGGATAAAGGTCCTTCATCCTTCTTTTCTGAGCCTATGTAAGCAGTGGGTGGAGGATGGGTTAGGACAGAGGTTGTTGCTGGAGAAGAGCCAGGGCATGGGGACAGGGCCAGACCTTGGCAGCTCTGTCATTAGCAGTCATTCCTACTCCTCACTTTTGTTCTTGCCCAGGTATTTTCAGGGATCCTTTAATCTTAGGGAGGAAACACACGTTCCCCAATCTTATGGTGGCATCATAACAGGTCTAAGATGATCCCAGTGATCTCCTTACCCTTGGTTAGTGATTGCCTTAAGGGTATAGACATACAATCCAGCTCTGGCTAAATAGCAACAAAAATTCAGGGGAAGGGGAGGTTCCTTTCCTAAATAAAAAGATGACACCCTTTGCTTTTATCCCTTATTCCTTCAACTGGAACAGGGACAAAATACCTTGAAGGTATAGCAAAACACTTGTAACTATGAAGCAACATGACAACAAATTAAAGTGGCAGGATGAATGCACCTATGTATTGGACATCACTGAGCCACAGTGCCAAAGCAGGGTAGCCTTCCTGCAGACTCTCTTTGGGTGAGGCTGAAGAGAAAACAAAAAGACGATGAAAGAAAGAATCTAGATGTTGAAGCTGAATTTCTTTTCTGGTACTGGAGACTGAATTCAGGGAATACTGAGCTACATCCCTAGCTCTTTTTAAAGTTTTATTTTGAGGCAAGTTCTCACTAAATCGCTAAGTTGCCCAGGCTAACCCAGAATTTGAAATTCTCTTGACTCAGCCTCCTGAGTAGCTGGGATTACAGGCACACCATGTGCCTGGCTAAGATGGCTTTTAATTGTTAATTTCTGTTACTTGCTGCTGAGTGCATTCCTAAAGCAACTCACGGAGGATGTTGGTATCGTTATGAGAAAGCCAGTAACCGAGAACAAATGGACCCAGCCCCAGCCCCAGGGAAGGCCGTGGGAAAGCCAAGGAATGAAGAGCATTGATAAAGGTTGTCCCCTTTCTCTGCCTGCCTCAGTAGTGGTCTTCAGGGCAACCTGTGCCCCTCGTGCTACCAGGTGTGTGTGGCAGCATAGACCTCAACACCAAAACTCATTTTTCTAAAGAGGGAGGGTTTGCTGAATCACTCCAACCCTGATTTCTTGCTCTTCACTTCAAGGTAATACTAGAATTGTTCTTGAACCACTAAGAAGGAACTTTAAATCCTGAATGTGTGTGTGTGTGTGTGTGTGTGTGTGTGTGTGTGTGTGTGTGTGTGTTGCAAGAAAGAAAAGGAAATTGCTATTTAAAAGTTGCTATTGCTTCATGTCTAATAATAGACATCAAGCTAGCCGCCTGGAGCCAAATCCAGCTACTCATCAACCATATGACATCTGGTTATATAACCTCTCCGTGCCTCAATCTTGTCATCTGCAGTAGCCTCGACTCCACAGAGCTATTTTGAGAGTTAAATGAATTAATTCTTACTTTTAGAGTTAAGGCTTGGAGCAAGTGCCCAACACATGGTAAATCCTTGGGAAATATTACCTCATGTTGTTAGCACTTTCATTGATTCTGAGATGCGTGTGGTTTCATACTGTTGACATCTCTGCAATCATGTCTTTCAGAGCATGGCATGTGTCAGAGATACAAGGGAGCTTTTTCTCCTTGGTGATTCTTTTTTTCAACAATATGCAGTGTCTTTGATTCCATGAAATGTGGAGTTATTATTGGAACAACTTTCCTTGTCATGGAAAGGGTCAGTCAAATCATGGCAGAGGAATAAAACTACAGAAAGCAAGAAGGCAGATACTTATCAAAGAGTTTCAGAGACTCACCGAAAGCCACCCTTCCCAAGTCCCCTTGTTTGTGCAGCTCAGTTTTTGGTAAAAGGGGTGAATAAATTTGCATATGGGACAAGCCAATATGAGCGGACCTGAGTGCTTTCTTGAAAGATTTGATTTTGTTAGAGCAGTTGTAGGGTCACAGGAAGTAAGAAGAAGCTACAGAGATTTCCCATAGTCCTCCTGTCCTCACCTACGCACAGCCTTCCTGACCCCCAACCTCCCCCACTTGTTTCTTGTAATCATGGAAGCTGCACTGATACATCTTCCTCACCCAGATCCAGAGTGTACATCAGGCTCTACTCGGTGTTGTGCGTATTGTGGGCTTTGACAAATCTATACTAGCATGTATCTACCACTGCATGAAAGACCTCACTGCTTCAAATATCTCTGCATTGGCCTACTCCTCCTCCCTCCCCTGCCCTGGCCACCACTGACCTTTCTACCATCTCCACAGTTCTACTATTCTCAAAATGTCACATACTTGGAATTATGTAGCGAGCCTCTTTGTCTAAAGGTACCCAGTGAAGTTTACTCCAGGTCTTTCTCTGTCCTGACACTCATTTGTTCTTAGGTCTGAGTAATATCCCTCTGTCTGGATGAATGAGGTTTATTTATGCATTCACCTTCTGAAAGACATCTTCGTTGATTCTAAGAACTGGCAATTATGAGTAAAGCTAATATCTTACAACTGTGTGCAGAGTTTTGTGGACAAAAGTTTTCAACTCCTTTGGGTAAGTCCCAAGAAGCATAATCATTGCTGGACTGCACAGGAAGAGTATCCTTTATTTTATGAGAAACTGCTGCACTGTCTTCCAAAGTCGCTGTGGAAGACTTCACATTGCCGCTGGCCATGAGGGAGCTCCTGTGGCTCCCCATTCTCACCACCATCTGCTGTTGTCAGTGTTCAGGATCTTGGTCACTCTAATAAGTGTGGGGCAGTTACTTATTGTTAATTTAATTTACACTTTCCTACCTCATGACATATGAGGCTGAGTGTCTTTTCATGTGCCTATTTGCCATCTTACTTGGTACAATGTCTGTCCAAGTCTTTGGCCTATTTTTTCATCAGGTTGTTTGTTTTCTTGTTGTTGAGTTTATGGGTTCTTTGTGTATTTTGGACAACACTTTAATGATGTGTCTTTTGCAAATATTTCCTCCTGGTCTGTGGCTTGTCTTCTCATTCTCTGGACACTGTCTTTCACACAGCAGAAGTGTCTCATTTTAATAAAAACCAGCTTACCCATTAATGGTTTCATGGATCGTGCCTTTGTATTGTATCTAAAAAGTCATCTCTACACTCAAAATCATCAAGGTTTTCTTCTGTGCTTTTTCTATGAGGGTTTACTTTTGTGCTTTGCATTGTGATCCAAAATGTATTTAGAGTTAACTGTTGTGAAAGGTGTAAGGCTTATGTCTAGATTTATTTTTTGCCCATGAGAGTCCAGTCATCCCACTACCATTCATTGAAACTATCAAACAGATGCTTCTTTAGATTTAAGGTTATTCAAGTACTATCCAAAGAATAGGGGTCATACAGTAAGGTCACCCAAGCCAAATGACACAGAGGGCCCCCCCAGGAAGGAGCTTTCTGACGGGAATAGAAAGGAGGCCATGAACCCATGACTGCCAGAGCTGAGACTGTCATGGAGAGACAGGTTGCTCCAGGGCCTTAAGTGACAGAGGTGGGCTTGGACAATAGGTCCCTCTCAGCTCCCTGGCAGCACACCTGCATCTGATAGCATCCCATCAAGGTGGCTCTGACCTCAATAAGCATTTGGGCAGAAGGAAAGAGAGAAGAGTGATTTTATAATAGGGGAGACAGGAGCTGTAGCCAATAGAAACATGGTCTTCTTTTTCAGCTCAAGTAGATGAAGTAAATCAGATGAGTGAAATCATTAGCACTACTCATAATTACTGAGAGCACAGCCTTACTACAGCAGCAGCTGACATTTGCCAAGTACCTACTCTATGTGAAGCACAGACTCTGCACCACGCAGGGATCACCACCCAGTGAGGTGGAGGCAGCAGGGACCCACGCAAGTGAGAAAATGAGCCACAGGGAGGTCTGTTCAGTTATCTGTGGTCACACAGCTGGCTCCTAGCAGCACTGAGGTTCAAAGTTGACTGGTTTAACTGGAAAGCTTGGGTTAATCCCTATTCACGATAGAAAAGGGAGCATTCCGGTGATTCCTGGCTGCAAAGTCTTCAGGATGGGGGTAGCTTCTTCCCTTGCTTGCAAAGCCCAATGCACATCACCCAGGGCTTGCTGCGTGCTGCCTTCTGCACAGATGCATCAGCCAGGGCTGCCATCAGAGGCACCATGGAGTGGTGGCTGCACCACACACATTTGTTTGTTTGTAGTCTGGAGTCCGGAAAGCCAAGACCAAGGCTTGGTGGGGCTCCATTTCCAATGAGGCCTCTTCCTGGTGGTCAGGCAGCTACCTTTTCCCTGTGTCCACACTTGTTGTCTTTCTATCGGGCCACAGTCTCGGTGGATAGGGGCCCCATCTTTATGACCCGTTTAACCTTAGTTACAGTTTATGGATCTGTCTCAAGATAAGTCACGTCGGGGGTTAGGACTTCAGCACAAGCACTTGGAGAAGGACTCAGAGTACGCTCTCTGAACCAGCAAGGCAATGCCCACGCCCATCTTGCATCACATGACACTCTGTGCTCCTGGGGATCTACCACCTGGAAGGGGGGCTGGGGAGATAGCTCAATGGAATAAGTGCTTTCCTGGCAAGGGCAAGAGTTCAATCCCTGGTGAAAAAAAAAAAAGGTGGTGGGGAGGCCTGACCATTAGCTCAGTTGTTTAATTGCCTGCTTAAGCAAAGCAGTCAGGTTCAGGATACTGTGGTTCAATCCCCAGATTCTCATACCTTACCAGACCTGCTCTTAAGGCATCCTGAGCTAGCAAAAAAAAAAAAAAAAAAAAATCCATCTACCACCAGGAAGGTGATCACCAGATGCAGCCTTCTGACCTTGCACCACTAGAACTGGGAGCCAAAATGAGTCTCTTTTCTTTATTTTTTATTTTAATCAAATTTTTCAAGAACATCTATACCCACATAAATCAAGATCCAAGAATAATCTCAGAGGAAATAAAACCCAAACTCTCCCTTTTATCAACGGGCACATGTAACCCTGCGAGGTCAGGGGACCTTCCTGGAGCCACACAGCTAAGCAATGGCAGGCCTGACGTGGTGACCCAGTGGCCTTTGATGCCAAGTCCTAAAGGAGCGCAGGTGACGCCAGTGATGAGGATCATGATGCTGATTCGAGTTCCTACTCTGTGAGACTCACCACACAGTTCAACACTCCAAGAGCAGCGCGTGATTTAAGCACGGCTGTAGCCCAGCGTAGTGGACGCTGTTGCTCACTGAAAGGAGAAAACGGGCACAGACCCGGCCCCTCTCTCAAGCTCTCCGAGGTGGTTGGTCATGGAGCCTGGACTCCAGCATTGACTCCACCAAGCAAGCGGGCACCCTCAGGGAGACCCGCAGGGGTCCCTAGATAATGCGTGTTTGGCAGGATTTTGAGCCAAGGCAAGGTTCTCAGGACTTGGGCTCGCCCCTGTGGATTAAAGGGCTGCCAGGTATGACAGAACAAAACCTGAAGGAGAGGGCCTTCAGTTTGCCACTAGCCCGTGTAGGGGAGTCTGCTTGCATCTGTCTAAGAAGCCAGGGCCGGCCAGGCCCAGCTTACCGGGGCACTGAGGCAGGAGGATCACAAATTTGAGCTCAGCCTGGGTAACTTTAATGAGACTCTGTCTCAAAAATTAAAACAAAAAGGAAGACTGGTGGTACCGTTCAGTGGCAGAGGCCTCACCTTGTGCACATAGATCTTAGGTTCAATGCCAATACCTACAAAAAGTGCTTTTCCCCCTTTACCTCATGCCCTCCATCCTTTATCAGTGGTGAACTAGCACTGCAGACAAGTACAGACTGTGCCAGCCCACCCTCCCCTGGGCTTGCAAAGGAAATGAGCTTGGCATCCTGCAGCCCTCACCTGGCGCGAATCACGAGTAGCCCCCACGGCCAGGGCAAGGCTGTGTGTAGGACTGACGGGCAACTGAGCTTCGGGAGAGGGAGAGTGAAGTTGCTTGCAGGAGAAAGGTGAACAGCTGGCCTGGGCCCAAGAATGACAGAGCCCCTTGCTCCCAGGCCCCTTCTGTCTCCCTGGCCCACGAACAATACCAAAATACCAAGAGTGCTGTCAGGAAGTGACACGGAAACGCCATGCCCTTATACCCAGTTCAGCTCCTGGCAAAAAGAGGTTCCTGGAGGGAATATTTTTAGTTTGACAAATGAAAGCCTAGGACCGAGGACAGGAGGGATTAAAGGAGCTCTTCTCTGACACTCCTGGAGACGGGGAGGTGATGAGTCAGATACAGAGGCTTAGACGCGACTTCGCAAGACATTCCTGAAGCGTGAGCACAGGCCGCCCTGGAATCCCTCCTGCTGGCCGCCAGCCGCCTGCCTGGCCTGGAGGGGAGGAGGGAGGAGGGGCAGCGCAGAGCCCGAGCCCAGAGCTGCTCCTAGCTCCTCCATCCTCCCTTGGCTCCCCGCTGGACAGCAGCTTCCAGGATCAAAGCTGCTGCCCTTGCCGCTTTCCAGATTAGCAACCAGGAGAGCAGAGCAAGGTTCAAGTCCAGCCCAGCTGTGACACTGGGTGTCCTCATTTCTCCTGCTGGACTCCAGTGTCCTCGTCTATAAATGGCAGTCTTCTGTGCCTCAGGAGGAAACCTTGAGGCTGGACTTGTGAATGAAGCACCAGGACAAGGTGGCAGGAGGTCAAGTTATCACAAGTCTCCCATGCAAGGAGGGCCCACAGTCAACCAGGCCCTGCCAAAGGCTCCCATTCCACGGCTCTGTGAGGGCAGGCTCTCCATCCCCGGCTTCCATATGAAGACACTGAGGCTTAGAGAGGTGGTGTCTCCATCTCAGATCTCTCTCCTGGTGTCTCTGTGGTGGGGGCTGTGTCCAGTCTTTGGCTGGGCATAGCCATGAATCCAAGAAGGGTGGGAAGATCAAGGCCATGAACAGGGCCAGGCACACACAGGGTGGGGGAAGGGAACTAGAGAGGGAGAGGGGCTGCCTGTGGAGGAGAAGAGCTGGGGCAACACTGAGGCCGGGCTCAGAACTGGGGCACAGACATGAGTGGAAGAAGCCAAAGAGGCTGCCGAGCAGACCCTGGGCCTTGACAGTGGCCTCCTTGGGCCCAAGAGGCTCATGGCCATGCGGCACATGCCCAGAACAGTGGAAACACTTCCAAGTCAGAACATGTTCATTAGGAAAGAACAAAGCCAGCACTAGTGTGGGGATGGCTGCTTCTCACTCTCCCTACAGCTGTCCTGGGCAGGTGCTCCCCATCCCACCAGGGACACAGCACCAAGTCATTGAATGAACTCTACTCCCTAAATAAAACCTATGGGCCGGGGAGATGGCTTAGTGGAATAAGTGCTTCCCTGGCAAGGACAAGCACCTGAGTTCAATCCCCAGTTCTGCCCAAAAATAAATAAATAAATAAAACCCATGAGGAGCCACCCACCCTGTGGGTCACACGTGACCCATGATGAACCTTGTGACTACCTAAAGGCATCAGTGTAGCCAGGTGTAGTGTTCCACACCTGCAATCCCAGCACTCAGGAGGCTGAGGCAGGAGGATGGCTACAAATTCAAGGCCAGCCTGAGCTGTGTAGTTTGTTTGGGGGCAGCCCGAACTGTACAGCAAGACCTTGTCTCAAAAAAACACACAAAAAAAGAAAAGATATCAGTACATGTTGCTATCCATGATGCTGGTAGTGACATTTTATTGCTAAAATTAGTGCTATTTCCTCTGTAGTGTCTTCTTAAGCAGGTGGTCGGAGTTCCCAAAATTCACTTTTATGCTTTCAAAGGACTTGATAGAGCTAAGTTGTTTTAAACTAAAAGCAAAAGGCAGTCTATAAATTCAGTTATTTTCTTTTTTAATTTGCCCTTGGGAAGGAAGAAAGGAAGGAGGGAGGGAGGGAG
>NW_004524798.1:1824588-1836268 GCF_000260255.1 Octodon degus | reverse complement strand
CACTGAGACCCGAGAGACTGCAGATGAATCTACTCTCCTTTCTCAGAGGCCCTGACACTCCTCTCCTGGGGACCAGGATTTTAAGCAGTGTCCCTGCCTCACTCAAGATCCATGAGGAATCTCCTCTCGGACTCCTTAGCATGGAAGGACAAAAGTGACTGACTTCTAGCTGAAGGGTGACGTGAGCGCCTCACAGGCTGGACCCGCATCTTTGCATTCACCACGGAAAAGCTCCAGGTGGACTTCACGCCTTTCTTTCCCTAATCATCCAACAGCTTGCGCTGCTGCAAAGTGAAATGAGAGAGATGGATGGACAGACAGACAGACACCACATGGGACACGTAGCACACAACAGATCCTCAGGAATGTTAGCAGATTTTACCACTATTCTCAGCAGCAATTTGTCATGATGTATACTAAAGTTATTACGATTTCATTTTACTCAACTATCTTTCTTTCTCCAAATTGCCCCAGATCTCGATCTTTCTGCTCATCCTCTCACGGTAGTACATATAGGACCCTGTTCCACGGGCGGGTAGATTATAGTCTAGCTCCACATCATGAGCAGAGCAAGTCAAAAAAGTGCCAAACATGTAGAATACTAAGACGAGGACTCATATTTGCCAGGCTCCGCTGCTAGACTGCAGCTGCTTTCTGCCCAGCTATTTTGATTAAAGGATCAGACAGTCACTTAAACATCAGGCGTGTGAAGGTGGCCGTGATGTGCAGAGCCTCTTACGGAGAAGGAGGGAGCTTGTCCGGCATCAGGATGCAGGCCTCAGGAGAGCCAGTGCCAAGGGCTTGGCTTTCTAAAGACAGCTGCTGATCTGTCTCCTGTCCTGGAAATGGCCTCATGGGGACCCGTTGTATTGCTGCCCTCTGGCCTGCCCACTCCTGTCACCTGGACACCTCTTCTCTGCCCTCAGTTTCCATTTCCTGTGGTCTCCACTGCCTCCGACTTAGCGTGCCAGAGGCCCCATGGGCTTCACCACCTTCCCCGCCTTCACTGTATGTCACAGCCTTTAAGCCCCCACCTCCTGTCCAGCCACCTTGTTCTCTCATCACTTCCAAGATCAAGTTCTCTAGGGGAGAAGTCTGACCGTATCCACTCATCATTTCTGTGTAAGTCACCTCCCAGGCCCTGGCAGACTCTGTACCAGATCCAATCGAATACATCAGCCACCTTTGCCTACCCCTGAGCAGGGGCCCCGAGTGATACAGTTTCTCCTAAAAACCTGGCTCCATGGGCTGGGGAGATAGCTCAACCATCTTAGCCCCTGCCTGGCAAGTGCAAGGACCCGGATCTAATACCCTGGTACTGCATGCTGTGCCAGCCCTGGAACCCCACATGTTGTGCAGGCCCATAAACCAGGCAAGGTGGTACATGCCTGTTATCCCAATGCTGAGGAGGCTGAGACAGAAGGATCACTATGAGTCTGAGCTGCACAGTGAGGCCCTGTACCAAATAAATAAATAAATAACCAAACCAGGCTCCGTGGTTGACAGGCTGGAGCACACTGGCACATGCCAAGTGACATTCAACATCTCAGCTTCTAACTTTGCCCACAGGCTCATGATTTGGAAAGACTAATTACTGGCAGTATAGCTCAGTGACATAGTACCTGCCCAGCAAAGACAAAGTTCTGAGCTCAATTCCCAGTACCAAAACATCCAAAACAAACAAATGAAATGAAGAACTGTACTGGGCCCCCAGTGAGATAATTCAGTGGACTAAGATAATTCACCTGCTTTGGCAAGCACAGGGACCAGGGGTTGAATATCTGGTCCCTCGTGCCATGCCGGCCCTGCCCCTGGGGCATACTGAGCTGGCAAATGAGTTTGGGCATGGTGACACATGCCTATAACCCCAGCACTGGGGAAGCTGAGACAGGAGGATCGCTACAAGTCCAGGCTGTATGGTGAGACCCTATACCAAATACATAAAATGAAAAAAACCAAAAAAAGATTTGGAAATACTGGGAGCTAATCCCAGCCCCACCAGCTGCTCTGTTTCAAGGAGGGTCCTCCAGACCCTCAAGCTCCCAAATGGGTAAACTGTCATCCCAGCAGTGTCGACGCCACAGGGCTGCAACAGCGAATGACTAAGGTAGTTAACGCAGAGCCCCGGCCAAAGCACACGATCAGCACCCACAAGATGACGTGTGATCCAAGCACAAGACGAACGTTTAAATTTTTTAAAAAATATTATAGTGAAAGATACATGGCCTTGAATGCCCCTCCAGACCCTCCCCCTTGCTTCAAGCCCGCATCCCAGCCATTTGGCTGCCCTCCATAGCGGCTCCGGAAGACTTCATTCATAAGCGTCTTTAGTTGTGCTGTCAGACCTGCCTCCGTGTCCTGAATCAGTTCAAAACATGTACCTTTCATGGTCATTTTGATTTGGGGGAAGAGCCAGGAGTCACAGGAGCCAGACCCAATGAATGAGGTGGGCAAGAATGTACAGGAATGTTGTCACCAGGCCACCTCTCTGCTGGACGGCACATGGCAGAACAGCATTCACCATATTTTTTAGTCACACCTCTAAAGACAAGAAAGAGGAGTTTCAGAGCTGCTTCAGCGAGGGACAAGATTGAGGGCATAAGTGTGTTCAAGGCACAGGAGACATTCTGAGGGGGATTAATGACACATATCTTTAAAAAGTTTTCAAACCTAAACATTCACCAATGTTCTGATCGTACCTCGTATTATCCCAACTGTGGTTACCGTGATTCAGGATGGGACTTAATAGGTACATAGCCTTTTTTTTTTTTTTTACTTGAGAAAGTTTCTAAATTTTTTAGGCCTTAATCTCTCATCTGCAACAAGCAACTTCTAGCCCCTTGCTGCCAGGGCTGGTGCAAAGGCCCCACAGGTCGAGCAGGTAGCAACCTTAAGAAGTTCTTGGTGGACACAGGCATTACAAATGATTGTTATCTTTCTCTCTCTTTCTCTCTCTCTCTTTCTCTCTCTCTCTCTCTCTCTCATAATTTATGACTTATTCCTTCAATACTTCCCTAAAAAGCCCCACAAGACACACCCAGAAGCAGCCTAGGAAGAATTCAGGCCCTTGGGTCCTAGAAGGAATCACTGGCTCCAAACCCATCCTCAAGGAGCCATAGATGGAAGAGCAGAGGGGAATCCAGAGGGTCACCTGATCTCAGACTCTACAAGAGAAATGGAGGACAAACCCAAGAGGAAGATGGGGCCCAACCAGAATCTAGGCCCACCCCCAGTGTGCCCAGTCAGGTCTTATGCCATGCTTGATTTGTCCTGCAGATTTCTCCACTTGGGTTTCTCTTCTTCCTAGTCATCAAATCCACATGTGAAGCATACTCCCATGCTTGCCTGAGTTGCCAGAGTCATCGCTGTGGAGGCCAGAAGCCTAGCCTTGAGGGAAACAGAGACAGTCCCAGAGACAGCAAGAGAACAGTCACAGGGAACCCCTCACATGTTCCCTTCAGCACACAGAAAGGCCGGTCTTAGAACCACAGTGACTTGGGAGCCACAGGGACAAGAACCCAGGAGCCACAGTGTAACATGGTTGGCAGGGAGCTGTGAGCCTTGAAAGTAGAAGATTAGGCCAGTGTCCAGGGGCAGGGACCCCAGCCCCAAGGGGGTCCCCCAACAGCCAACTTACCTTGCCTGGACAATGTTTCTCAAAGCCTCAACATGAGAAATGAATTTTTAAATCTGAAATTATTAAAAAACAATCATCTCTGACTTCAAAAGCTGGCAAGCCCATCCCTGAAACCCTACCTACCCATGCCTGGCCCAGCCCATGGGACAATCAACCCGTGACATCAGTCACCGGTGAAGGCACCAGAGAGAAGGATGGGGCTGCCACTGCGGCAGTTGGGGAGAATTCAGGCTTAGCTCCTATTCCCAACTGCTTGTCCTAATCCAGGTGCCCACAACTACTGAGTCTTCAAAAAATCGCCTGCCTCCTTCTACAGTTCGGCAGAGCATCCCAAACCCCACAGAAGCAGCCAACGGCCTCAAAGGTAAGGTAGTGTCTCAGTTACTCTTCTCTTGTTGCTGGGCCAAATATCCAACCCCCAAATATCCAACACCTAAAATGAAGTAAGGAAAGGTTTATTTCGCTCACAGCTACTGGGAATTTCAGTCCATGCTCAGCGGGCCCCAACGTGGAGTGGCACATGGCAGACAGCAACCTTTCACAGCGGCGGCAAAGAGCAGAGAGCAAACTTTCACGGTGGCGGCAAAGAGCAGAGAGCATAGGGAGAAGTAAGAGCAGCAATAGCCACAGAGAGGAAGTCTGTCTCCCTTAAATCACATTCAGGCCATCCGCCCCAGGCTGGGTGTAGCACTCACACCCATAATCCCAGCAGTGCTCAGACCCATAATCCCAGCAGTACTCACACCCATAATCCCAGCCTTGGATCATGACTTAATCACAAACTGTAGAACTGCACCTCAATGACTGCATGAGGCTTTGGGGGGACAAATACACACAAACCATAACAGGTGGGTTCCTTGGTTCCACCTACTAAAATAGCCCATACCCACATACACATGCATGCATACACATACACACACACACACATATACACATCGCCACCCTGCTGTTCTGGTCCAGGCCATGTCATCCCTGAATTGTAGTAGCACATTATTAGGACCTCCTGCTGCAACCCGCATGGCCCTTCTCCCTCTTTGCTCTGAGGGTGACGTGTCCCTAACTCAAGCTGAACAACAGGATGCAATCTAGGGCTAGAATTGCAACAGTCTAGGAGACACGAATGCACAGCCAGGCTGGGAAGCCCAGGGAGCAGCGAATTGCCTGCCCACTCTCCAAGTCCAAGTCCAGGAAGATGGATCCCAACACCGCCCCTCAGAGGCCCCTGGCCCAGCTGCCCTCCCTACCCTCCTTGCTCCAATCACTAGGCTGGGTCTCTACTTTGGAACCAAATACCTCCTCTGACTTCTGGCCCAGACCTGTGTAGTCCAGGCTGGCCTCAAACTTGCAGCGATTCCCCCCCTCAGCCTCCCGAGTGCTGGATTCACAGGCATGCACCACCCCACCTCGCTGTACCCTAACTTTCAAATCTCAGCCTCAATCACATCACCCCTCTCAGAGGACTTTCCGCACAGTGACACTACCCTTCCTCCTCTGACAGTTTCAGCAACATGGGTCACACAGTAGATGTCACCGTCATAATCCATGTACGTGTGCCTATTCATTTAATGCTGCCCACAGCCTCACGGGGTATGCATTATGGTCTTCGGTGCTTACAGATGAGGAAGGAGGAGCAGGAGGCATGACATAATGCGCCCCAAATCACACAGCTGCAGAGTGAGCCAGCAGCCCAGATGAGGCTGCCGATGGACCTGCATTTTTCTCTTCCTTCTCCTTAGTACAGGGACTACAGTTTCACTACACACTACAGACTCATAGTGATCCTCCTGTTTTCAGCCTCCCAAGTGCTGGATTACAGGCAAGTGCCACCATGCCCAGGTTCAGTCTCCATCTCAGTGCGCCCTGGGGGCGGGGCTGGCACAGCATGTTGGGGATCGAACCCCAGTCCCTGTTTCTGTCTAAGCAGGTGTGTTAGTCTGCTGAGCTATTTGGCCGGCTCTTCCTTCTCCTCTCTGACTGTGTTTACAGCCCACCTCACCCGCTTCACATTGAGCTCCTCAAGCGCAAGAATTGTGTGTGTGTGTGTGTGTGTGTGTGTGTGTGTGTGTATGTGTGTGTGTGTGTGTGTGTTTTCCTCCTCCACAGTGCAGTGTTGTGAGTGCTGATCGCTGGCAGATTACCACACTCAGAAGTCAAATCGTTCTCGTGTGTGGGGTCCGTGGTCACCATGTCTTGCATTACTCAGACTCCATCTTCTCCATAGCTCAACAGCCACATTAGGAGGTTCAGCGATGAATCATCCAACTCAGCCACGAGGCTCTGTGAGCTCGAAGCCAAGGCCACCCCTGTCCGGACTCCTGGCTTCTCCATACTCAGCATAATCAAGTCCCAAAGATCTAGTGGATTAAGCTGACTGTTTCCCTCACGGGACTCTCTACGTTTGAATTCCAAAAACATGTCTTGCGGATGGCCGATTAGATCTCACCACTACTCAGCAGCCATTCTATCCCTGCCACGTACCAAGAAGGGGGCTGGGGGTACGTGGTAGGGATAGGATTCCACACTTCTGACTCTCACAGACTGAGACAGGTGCTGTGACATGCCCACGACCCCAGGGCCGGGTGAGGGACAGAAGCAGTGATGGAGTCCAGAGGGGCTCCCCGGAATAAAACCCCAGAGACAGAGGGATGAGCCAGGGACCGTGAGGAGTGAGAGACCAGGAGACGCATCCGCCAGCTGTGATTTCCTTGGATGGCCATCTCGGCAGATTCTTCTGGCCCTACACGACCCAAGTGTCACCAGGCAACTGATGGCATGGACCGGCCTGTTGCTCCCAGGGACATCTCATTTCTGCCTCTTGGTCCAGGCCCCTGCAGGGCCCCTGTACATTCCTAGTGACGTCACCCAGCTGTGCTCGCTCATCTCCCAGAAGGCTCTGTCACCGTCAGAAGGGGGTGGGGGCTGGCTGGCTGGCGAGGGATGACACTGAGGAGACAGGCTGCCTCTGGCGCCCAGAGGAATGCGGTCCAGCCTGGCCCCTCGGCCCCTGCCGGCCCCACCCTTGAGTGTGAGGAGGGTCCCCAAACAGGGTTACTCCCCAATGATCAGAAATGCCCAGTCTAGAAATGAAAAATAATCCAACTGAATAAATAAATCACCAAAGAGAGCAACAACCACAGTCTGCCAAGAAATTTAATCCTAAATGTGGAGAGAGGAGAGGGGTGGGGGTGGGGGGACAGGGAGGACCCAGGCTCTGAAGAGATTTAATTGGTGATAGGGCCCTCGAATATGTAAATAGTCTCTTGGTTTCTGTCCGAAAAAGAGAAACAGATGCCAAGGACTAGAGCTTGAGTTTTCCTATGAAAATCACTAAGGCCCGGAGAATGCCATTTAAAATGTATAGACTTCCGATTGTTATCTCCTCAGAGGGGGGCTTCTTGCTGGGGTTTCCATTTACAGCATGGCCCACCCCACTGGAAGACCTGGGCTCCATTGGCTGTGATGCCCCCTTCCCCTCCCCCAAAGCCCTGGGGTTTCAGGCTGGACACAGAGGAGGCTGGTGAGTTCCGAGCCCTGCATGGGGGTCTGGTCTCCAAGGCCTGTGGCTAAACCATTAACTCTGAGATTATCTAAATAAGGTTAACAATTTCCAAGTCCAGGCTCTGCTGAGAAACCATCCAGAGATAGGAACTGGCTCTCTGGGCTCCCTCCGCAGCCAGTCCTAGTCCCTGGGCAGATACTTAGGGCTTCCCCTGCCGGCCCCTGTAAAGTCATCTCCAGGAAGCCTTTTCATTTTTGTCCCTCACACTCCACAGAGTGGATTCTTCTTTAGAGGAAATCCCACTAGAAGCCTTCTGGACCTGCAGAGGTCTCCACTAGAGCAAAGGAAAAGAACCCCAGAGTTTAAGGGAAGGAATTGGGGTGGGGGGAGGCCAGGTGACCTGGGTTCTAGGCCGAGTTTGATTTATTGATTTTCAAGAGTCTCTGTTTCCTCATCTGTAAAATGGACAAACTGAAGCCTGCCCTTTGTCAATGAGTGGGGACCTGGCAAGAAAACAGAATCACCCATTTGGAAGGTGAAACCATCCTGCAAACACGAAGCAGTGTTTAAACACCCCCTACAGCCATGGGGCGATAGGGTGGGATGCTCTGCCTCTTCCGTGAATCAAGAGGGGAGCCTGGGCCCCGGAGTTCCTCCAGCTCTGATAGCTCAGAAGCCTGCAGACCCGGGTGGAGCTGCCAGACCTGCCGCTCAGCAAGCGCAGGCCCATTTGTCTCTGGCCAGGGCAGCACCTGTGAGCAGACATGCTGCTCTGAGGAGAGCAGAGACAGGGCAGGACGGCAGGAGGAAGTGGCGAGGGGCCTCTTCCAGACCCCCATGCAGGGCTCAGAGCTCACCAGCCTCCTCTGTGTCTAGCCTCCTCTGTGTCCAGCGAGGGGCCTCTGAGCAATCGGCCAACGGGTATCAAGCCCCATCTGCACACAGCAGGCCGGACAAAGTGCTGTGAGGGTGGGGGGCGGGGGTCCCGGCAGTGCAGACTGCTCAAGGCAGCACGCAGGCCAATTTCACACGAGGAGGTAAGGAACCTACCTGAGCCACCAGGAGCTGGAGGAGGCAGGGAGGCGCCCTTCCCTCCAGCCCTCGAAGTCACTGCGGTCCTGCCAACATCCCAACTTGGGCCTTTTGGCTTCCGGAAATGTGAGGGAACACGCTTGTTGAAAGCCCCCCACAGAATAAGTGGGAATTCATCCCACAGCCAGAACGGCACCATGGTATCCTCAAGGTGCTGCCCTCCCCAGAGAGGAGCAGCAGGAAGACAGCCTTCCACAGTCCACACACTGATTCTAACACTGCAGTTAGCTGCTGAGTCAGTCACAGAAGTTTCTCGCTCAGCCCTGTACCTGTGAGCTCGCTGTAAAATGGAGACAAGACCACTTCCCAGCATCGCGGGCATGAGGCTCAGGAACGATCCCAGGGAAATGCCTGGTCTGGGCTTTGGACTCCAGAAATCAAGCCCCACACTGGCCTGGTCATTCAGCCCCCCCAGAAGCCTTGTCCCCACACCTGGGCAGAGGCACAGATGCCTGGCATCAGGAGGAGAAGCTGGCTCTATGGAACTAAGCCCCAGGGATATGCCCATTAGGGAGTTGCGTGCATCTGTGCCTAAATGTCTTGAAACATTCGGGGTTCCCACTCCTCTGGAAAACCAAGGAGTTAAGGGATTCCTCCTAGATAGTCTCTATGGGCTCATTCAGAGAACATAAAGAAGGAAATGCTCCTGTCTGAACAGGAGTGAATGCTGGGAAAGGTCAGGCCTGCAAAGGCCATAGGGTGGGCGAGGCGATCTGAAGCATCGTAGCAGGTGGCACAACACAGCCCAGTTCCTGGGGCAGGAAGGCGTTGTGCCCATCTTCTGGGACCAACAGACACAGGGAAGGGAAGCATGAAGAGAAATAAGCAGCCACGTTCCAGACCCCAGAGGCTGCCCCGAGGGTACCCCATACCTGTCGGCTCAGGTGTCTCCCTTCCCAATGCCCACCTTCAGGCTCCCGTGAGGCCAAGGCAGGTGGCTGCAGGGGTGAGCAACAGAGCAGGACCCTCGCAAGTATGCAGGTATGCCAGGCCGAACCAGGCCTACAGGTTGGGAAAAGAGGTGGGCCCAGTTGAGACACACCTCAGGAGCCTGCCTCTGAGCTGGACACTCCCTGCTCTCTCTGCACCTAGAAAACAAGGACAATGATTTATCCCCACAGGCTGCTTTGAGGGTCAGAAGCAGCCAACCCATCCTGTGCCAGTGGTGGCGAACCTTCAATGACAGCAACAGCCCACAGCAGCATGCACACCACAGGCTTGCCTCCGCCGGCCCAGGCCACACACACATGTCCCTCACGGCCCATGTGGCCGTGCTGGGACCACATTCCCGCCAGTCTCCCAGGATACCAGTGGATGCACAATCGCCTGGATAGTGAACTAGTAACACTCTTACTCTGATACCAGAATCAACTTCTCCTACGTCAGCCTTTTTCTCTAATGAATTTTTATTCTTTCGTTGTTTTTCTTCAGCACTGAGCATTGAACCCAGGCCTTCAGGCTAAGCTATAACTTCAGCCCTGTTTATGTATTTTGTTTTAAAACAGAGTTTCATTAAGTGCCTAAGTTGCCAACGTTGGGCTTCAGTTTACAATTATCTTGCCTCAGCCTACCCGGGTGTTGTTCAGTCGCAGCTGCCAATACTAGCCAGCATGTATTTCTTTTTTTTTCTTTTTTTACATTTATTTATTTAGTGTGTGTGTGTGTGTGTGTGTGTGTGTGTGTGTGTGTGTGTGGCCAGCTCAGCCCACCAGGGGGTAGGGCGGGCTGGCATGTGGTGCTGGGGGATTGAACCATGGTCCCTGTGGTTTACTAAGCTTGTTCCAAGTAGGTGCTTTAGACCACTGAGCCATCTCACCAGCCCCAGCATGTATTTCTCTGATTAGCTTTTTTTTTTTTTTTCTTTTTTGCGGAACCAGGGATTGAACTCAGGCCCTTGCGCTTGCCAAGGAAGCGCTTATCCCACTGAGTCATCTCCCCCAGCCATGTATTTCCTTGAAAAAAATCAAAAGGAAAGCTGACTTGCATATCCAGAACCAAGAAATCAAAACATGCAAACCGTGGGCGTGGTGGTGTGTGCTGATAATCCCAGCACTCGGGAGGCTGGGGCAGGAGGATGGTTGCGAGTTCAAGGCCAGCCTGTGGTGACACAGAGAAACACACATAACCCCGCAGAACCCCTGGAGAGCCCCAGCTGTGTAAAACATGGCCAGGGAGCAGCTCCCAGGGAGGTGGGAATTTAGAAGGAGCCGTGCACCTCACACTTCGGGCAAGTGAATTCTTGCATGCCTCGAGAATCTAGAGATGCAGAATCAGCCCTCCTTTGAGGATCGGCTCTTCAACTTGCAACTGAGAACTTCAATTCCATTCTAGGACTCTATGAGATGGAAAGGGCAACTTGGTTGGGCAGTCTGGGGCTCAAATACGGTGAGGCAGAGAAACACAGCTTAGGCAGATTTTCGGGAGAGGAGGAAGGACAGGTAGCTCTTTCTGCTGGGCGCGCTATTCCTCCAGACCTAACAGTGCTTCCTCTTAACAGGCCAAGGACTGTACGTTGGGCCAACAGCGCCACCTGGTGTCCAGATCAAGAGCTGGCCCACAACACAAGGGACCTCGCATTTCTTCAGCCTGGTGGAAGGAAGATCCTACCACACAACGAGGGACCCCCCAAGGGGGTCATGGTGAGGGAACCCTACAGCCAAAAAGGAAACAAAAACTGATCCATTTACAATTTATATCCAAAGGAAGAAAATCTGATAATGATCAAGAAGGCAGACCTTTATTTCAGCCCAGCCTACACAAGACAATTCCCTTCTCTGAGCCTGTTTTCTGATCTGGACAATGAAACAATACTTTATAACAAAACACCACCGTAGAATGAAAACAATACCTTATCTGCAGATATCAAAAATGAAATGAATATAGATAGATACAATGACAGCCATCTGCCCGACACTTTAGACATACACGTAGATAGATACAGAGACATACACAGATAGCTCAGCTGCCCGTATGCGCCCAAAGCTACTTAATCTCTAGACAGCACCTGGACACGTTCCTGATCTTTGAGACTGTTTCCAAGTGGACACACTGGACAGCCAGCCCTCTCCAGACCAGTTGTCCTGCTAGCCCCGCAGTCTTTCTCCTCCCCATCTCTGGGGGACACTGCTCCAAAAGCAGATCTGTTTGAAAGTCACTTAACTGTTTGGAAGAAGTTAGTGCTCTGGCAAAGGAAAGAGATCATTCATTCATTCATTTATTCATTTAGTGAAAGTGCTGAACATGTAGACACCGATAATTTCAACATGGCTTTTGACCCCCCAAGGAGCCTTCACTCCAACTTGGGAGGTGAAAGAAGGAAGGCATGAGCAAGCAAAATAGGCCGTGTCCTCTGACAGAGATGTGAACTGTTTAGGAAGGAAAGGCAGAGGAGAAAGTACCCAACACAACCGGGGAAGGCGGGGTGGATTCAAACATTTGATATTACAATAATA
>NW_004524798.1:1820733-1824098 GCF_000260255.1 Octodon degus | reverse complement strand
GCCGCAGGCCCATAGGGCCTCTCCTTGTCAGTTCCAAAAGAAGTGAGTGGAAACAGCCCCTCCCTTAGCAGTGCCGCTTCCTGCAAGCCTTCAGTGTTCATGTGCTTTACAGGGCAATGAAGAGCCCAGGGCTGGAGTCAACATCCAAGGCCCACCACTGCCTGCCTCACTGGCTGGGTTTGCATGGCTGATTTAGAACTCTCTGTCTGCATTTCTTTATAAAGTGGAAAAGAGTGCTATTGTGAGGATTAAATAAGGTCATACAACAAAGGGCCTAGATGACTGCTGGGCTCTGAGCAAGCGCTCACTCAATGTCAGCTGTTGCACAACCGTAACTAGCGCATGAGCATCCACCGTGTGCTAGGACTGGAGTCACATCTGGGAACCATCCAGCCTTGCCGAGCTGATCTTCTGTTGAGAAGATGAACTGTTCGACTAGGTAGGGACAGGACTAATCCGTGACCCCTGACTGCGAGGAGTGCACTGGGACTGTGGGGAGTATTAACAGGGTGAAAAAAGGAATAAGAGGAAGCAGTGGCATTAGTGGGGAGTAATGACATTTAAGCTGAGACTAAAAGGATGTGTGGGAATGGGGCAATGAGCCGTGGGGAGCAAGGCCAAGGTCCTGAGGTGGCCAAGAACACTGAGCCATCAGGAACTGGAGACAGCGAGACTGCGCAGCTGCCATGCGGCCAGCCAGAGAGAAGGGGTCTGAGCTAAGTAAGGTTGGTAACGTGGGCAAGAGCCAGCTCCTCTCCGGCAGTGAGGAATTGAGCTTTTTACTCTAAGCTAGTGGACGGCCAGGGAGTGTTTAGGGGACAGGGCATAGGGTTCAGATTTGTTTCTGCAAGTTCAAAAGATTAGTCTGTGAATAAGCCTAACAGAAATGCTGAGGACAGTGGAAAGAAAGTGATGGCCAAGAGGGTCACTGGGGACACGGCCATGAGGATAACAGTGAGCTCAGTGGTGGGCTGGGCGTGAGAGGAGAGGAAGAGGGAGGCGGGAGATGACCTTTTCAGAGATGGGGAAAGCCTGGTGGAGGAGCAGGTGGCAAGCAGGATCAAGAGTCAGCTGCAGCGGTGCCAGGCAGACAGCTCCACGTGGGCGTGTGGGATTCTAAAGAGATACAAGTTTGGGAGCTATACGTGGAGGGATTAAGCACATCGAGGTGCTGCGTCCAGTGATGGGAATGAATTAAATCACGCAGAGAGAGAGATCTGGGATGGGCAGGAGGAGCAGAGACGGGGGCTCAGGAACAGGGACCTCCGCAGTACAAAGCATTAGAGAAACAGGGCCTGACACGCAAGATGCGGAAGGAACAGCCTCGGCCTGAACGTGGAAGGTTTTCCTGGTCCAGGCCTGGGCTGCTCCCTCCTGCCCATCTTGTTGGATTCTCTAGCCTGGCGCCAGCACACTCAGCAACTTGGAAGCCAGGCGTTGAGGATGTCAAGGAAGCTGTGGGTGGAAGGTCCCCCAGAGAGTCACCTAGGGACTCGGAGTGTCTCTCTGGTCTTGAGCATAACTGATTAGTCAGCATCTATGGTATTTGCGTTATCTATTATACGCTTCTGGGGATTAACGTCTCCAGCTAACATCACTGATATGATTGGAGAAAAAGTTAGTGAGGAACAAACCCTTGGTCATGATAGTGAAGAAATGGGTTTTCTCTATCTAGGTTTGTGGAATCTGAGAACAGCAGAGACCTTTGTTTGGTTCCACAGATGGAGCTCTGAAGAAGATAGTCCAGCACAGGAGGCTCCAGCAGAGCCGTGCTGAGGCGGAAGTCACCAGGGTGGCACGAGTGTGAGCAACCGGTCCCTGAGAGAGGCCCAAAAGTTAATGGAGAGAGCCGGAGCTTACATGGCAGGCATAGCATAAACTGCACAGATTAGCGAGGGCGCCGATGGATCAGTAGACTGGCCTTCCCTGCTTGAACTGAGGACCCCAAGGGCAGTGCAGAACTGACCCACAGTCACATTTTATCCCCAGGACAAAGTAAGAGTGGGAAATAAAAATTAAGCTTGGGTATTTACACATCTGAAATGCAGGTTTTTACCTGAAGCTTCTCCAATGATGGGCTAAAACTTTGGTCTCACCTTCCTCATGGAGTCGTGAGAAACAAAACCTAGTATGTACCACATAGGAGTCTAAGTGCCTCTGAAATAGAGCAGCATCCTTGTCAGCACCATCATCAATAACTTGAGCTGATACTGATACGGAAGGAAAGGTCCCGCCTGGAGAGCGCTTGACAGCACAAAGGCCTCGCCTTTCTGCCTGCCCAGGGCACAGGAGGACCATCGGCTGTAGCGAGGGTCTGCAACGCCTACCTCAGGGGCCTTAGCCCTGAAAAATGGCCTCCACTGCTCAGCCTCATGTTCTTCAAGCAAAAGCAGTGCTCTTTCCTGCAGGTCCATCGGTGGCTACTGACGACAAGGGAGGAAAAGGAGTTGATGAGGGATAGGACGGAGGAATGCCAAGGAGGGCCATCGCCTTGGGTGGGAAACGGCTGCGTCCAGCCCACTCATGCCATGCTGCCTTGAGCCCACACCCTTGTCCCCACACAGGATCCAGACAACCTGCCCTCAGAGAAACCTCCCAGCAAATGGGACCTACATACCTCCATCGCCACCAGCAACTTTTCCTGTGCTTTGGAGCCAAATGGAGACACTCCTTTGTTCAAATGAACAAGTATTATTTCACCTATAGAATAACAGCTAAAAAGCTCAGTGGTATATTTGTTAAGTACTGACTGAGTGGCCATCGCTGCACCAAAGATGTCAATGCTACATGGCCTTCTCAGAAACGCATTATCTTCCTTTCAAAACTAAGGCACCTAAGACCCAGAAAACTAATTTGCTTTGCAAGGTCACAAAGCTTGAATATGGGGACATCAAAATTCAAATCTAAGGGCCAACCAAATAGCTCAGCAGATTAAAGTGCTTACTTAGGGAGAGCGCCCCAGCTGGAGTTCCATCCCTTACGTGTCATGCTGTGCCGGCCCCGCCCCCAGGGTGCGCAGAGAGGATTGAGCCTGGGTGTGGTGGTACCACCTGTAATCCCAGCTCTTGGGAGGCTGAACACAGGCGGATCACTGTGAGTCTGATCTACATAGTGAGACCCTGTAGACCCCATATTAAAATTTAAAAAAAAATTCAAATCTAAGACTACCTAATTTCAGAGGTCACACCCTCGTAGGCATGAAGCTATGTGGCATCTTATTTTTTATTTAGGTCTTCTAGGCATGTAGTGTTGTACACATGTGGGGTATATTCTTCTTCTTCTTCTTCTTCTTCTTCTTCTTCTTCTTCTTCTTCTTCTTCTTCTTCTTCTTCTTCTTCTTCTTCTTCTTCTTCTTCTTCTTCTTC
>NW_004524798.1:1795973-1820633 GCF_000260255.1 Octodon degus | reverse complement strand
TTATTCTACTGAGCTATCTCTCTGACCCCTTATGTTGCTTCTTGAAGAGAAATGAGGGCTGGTAAGATACCTCAGTGGACTAAGCACCTGCTTAGGCAAGCGAAGTGACCAGGGTTCGATCTCTAGCACCACATGCCACACAGTCATGGAGACCAGATACACACCTATAATCCCAGCACTGAGGAGGCCGAAAACAGGAAGATCACTATAAATTCCAGCTGCATAGTGAGACTGTATAGCAAATACATAAAAGATAAATAACATAAAGGGAAATGAGTCCAAATTCTTACTGACCTTCACTTTTCATAGTACCATGTTAACTACAAGACATGGGCACCAGAACCACGTCCTCACTTTGTAAACCTCAGCTGCCATGGAACTTTGCAAACTAAGGCTGGTCGGTATCATCCCTATCACTATCCTCGGTGTATCAGCCTGTAATAACACTGCACAATAGACCTTCCCAAAGACCAGTGACCTGAAATAGCACGCATTCACTTGTGTCACTCTCAGGGTAAGTTGGCTGGATCAGCTCTGTGTCCAGCGGTAGGTCAGCCAGCTTGGCTCCAGACTCTGGGGTGGGTTCAGCCCTATCCATGTGTTCACACAGTCTTCTTGGACCAGAACAACCAGGCCATGTTCTTCTCATAGCAGATCTTAGGAATGCAAGAGGTCAAATTGCACAAGAGTATTTCAGGCCCCTGAGCATGCCTATAGCACCGTATTGGCCAAAACAAGTCAGCTAGCCAAGCCAACAGCAATGGGGTAGGGAAGTGTGTGCCACCCACAGAGGGAAGGTGCTGTAAAGTCCCATGGGAGAGCATAAACAAATTCTATTCTGGGAATAAGAAATGAAGACCAAGAGCCTGTCAGGTACAGGCAGCATCTTCACCATCTCTACCACTAGACTTGGAGCTTAGTTAATAGATTGGCAGAGAGCATTCCTGATGTCCTTCTGAGGACTTCATGGAATAGCCAGCAGATTTCTGGTGGCCTCCCTTCCCTTCTGCACCTTCCTACTCCCTGCTGTGTCTCAGATCCTCCCTCCCAGGCACCCTCTACCCAACCTCTGTCTCCCTGGCTCTAACTCCTGCACAATTCTGATCCAAACCCACTTGATGTGGATGAGCAAATCTCAGAACCAAATACAGCATAATGAAGAAAATGCCTCAGCTGGGCAGCTACTTCCCAACCTGACTTTCAGAACTGTGTAAAGTACACAGGGCTGGAATTGTTTTGCAGGTTCCCACTGTGTGGAGGAGGAAATTGAGGCTCAGAAAAGTTGGGTGATTTGCTCAATTCTCAAGGTGGCCCAACCAAACTTGAATACAAGACTTCTGTCTGCAGGTCCTGGTCATGAAGGGAGGAAAAGTCATCAAACCCAGATCCTGAAAACAACTTGGGTTTGGTCAAGTCAGACTCCGTTGAGAAAATTGTCTGAGGGAAAAACATGTTCCAGGAAGACTCCCTGCAAACACTTCCCTCCGGAAGTTTGGTCTGCTCATCTGTACAGAGTCCAGCTCTCAACCGTCCTCCACTGGGAGCTGGCCAGAGACATCCAGGCCACAAGAAGTCAGTGTCCTTCTGAGTGCCTTAAGAAGAACAGATTTTTATCTTAATTCTAGGAACTGTATGAGTTTACTCAGATCTACCTAGAACACCAAGGAGACATCATTTTCTGTTTCTCCAGCGTCTTTACTCCAGCCACCCTTCCCTCCCCATCCTCCCTACCCATCTCACCCCTGCTCCCACCTCTTTAGGCATGAAGACCATCTCTCAGTTGATTTGGTTTAAAATGAATAAAAATTTTAAGCAAAATCCATCTTTAGCTACCAAGTGGTAGTTCTAAGTTTGGGAGATGATACTAAAATAAGGACTTTTTTTAAGTTAATGAATTGGCTGACGATATGATGTCAGAAGGACTGAAGCCAAAGGTGTTTTGCTAAAGGGAGTCTCCCCACAGCCCCCCCTCCAGACGACATGGCACCCCTGGAGCCCATAGTGCTTGGGACTGTTCGCGCTGTTTACACACCCAGCTCCCCTGACTGCCTCTTTGTGGGAAGTTGTTTACATGAATTTATTTTGGGAAAATTCCATTAGACAGGACCAGGATTTTTTCACAAATCATTGCCTCTCACTTGTGTCTTGATCAGATCTGGGAAGGTGAATCTTTCTTCAGAGTCCTGTGCCTTGCGTCTCTACTAAGCGTCAGGGGGCATCTGAGAACAGGGGTGAGAAGGACAATGAAGTGGCCAGAAGTGACTGGAAGAAGAGCTGTCTGGCAGGATCAGAAATGAGAGTATAGGAAGGGAAGAGAAGGGCTTTCTGCTGGTTGGGCCATTGAGATTTACATGTGCTGCTTTCCAGACCAGAGGTACATACGGACCTGCACAGCTCGTGCCTGGCCTTGTGCTAACGTTCTAGGACACACAGACAAGTTGACAATGCTCTCTGACCTCAGAAAGCTCTAATTGTAAACAAACAATTTCAACCAAGTGGCCTTGGGGTCTTGGGTTGGTCTCCATGCCCTTGTCCCACCTTTTCCTTCCATGGACTACTTCAATTAATTCTCTCTACTCACTGGGGTGAAGGAACATCCCCGGCACTGCACGGACTTGAGCAATTGCCACCGACGAGCTCACATTGGTGTGACATGCACATAAGCCACATAGTCGTTAATACAGTGCAGGAGCAATGCTGCCTCTTATTACCCAAGATAGACTCACTGGATGCCTACGAGGCACCAGCTTCATGGATCCAGAGATACTCAGACGCCATCCCTACAGGAGCTCAGCCTGGGACCAGCAGAGGAGGGCAGAGAGGAGGGATCACACATAAACTGTAAAGTAAGTGCCTACTCCCCGGATGAAGGAAGCTCACTGTGGCTCAGGTGTGCTCTGAGGAGAGCAGGAAGAAATGGGGAGGCTTCTTGCCACAAGCCAGCGCCATTCATGGGTGAGTCACTCTGTGTCCCCTAGGCCTGGCTTCTCTGTCTACTTATGACACTTCAGTCTGCTGAAGACCTAGGTGCTGAGTTACCTGAACAACTCTACCAAGGGCCCGTTTCTCTGGGTTCTCATCCCTGAAAGGAGGTGCTGTATGATCTGGTTTGCAAAGTTGCAGTCATGGCATCTTTCCCAAAAGATTCTCAGGCAGCGCCCATGTCCACATTCACGGAGCAGTGACTCCACTCCACTCATAGATCCAAGTGCTTGATAGCATCAGTTCACTCAAATCCTCACAGAAACACCACAACTTAGTTACTAACTTTTTATTAAGCATGTACATTATAACTAGTAATTTGCTGAAACAGGAAGTGCAAATTGGATTAAAATAGTGCTCCTTTTTGTCGAGGAGCAAGTGGATTTGCTTCGCCCCACTCATCTGACTCCAGAGTCTCAGTGCTGGGAATGCATGATTCTACTTTGCAGACATCAGTCCATGACCCAGAGAGTCTAAAAACAACTTTGAGGATCCTGGGGGTGCAGAGGCACAGGGACAGGGTAACATGAGCATTGACTCCAGAGTTGTGTCTGACTCCTTCTCAACTCCACCTCTCACTAACAAGACAGCTAACTTCAGTAAGTTCCTTCAACTTTCCAGACCTTGGTTCTCTCCTAGACTTGTCTTAAGCATTAAATGAGATAATGCACGTGCCACATGTATGGTAGATGTTTTTAAAACACATTGACATTTATTACTCAGATGAGCCCAAGAAGCTGCAAGTCACAAGACATTGGTACATGATGTGATGTGCTTCTGTTGTGGAGTTTCTTGAGACCAAGAGTGTCTATATTTAGGAGCTGAAAAAAGAATGAATGAATGGATGGATAGATGGATGAATGAAAAAGACCTACACTAGCCAATGCTGAAAAGCTCCACCAGTTTTCCCTCTGTGGCAAAATACCTGAGATAAAATGATGCATGATTTGCTCTCTCACAGTTTCAGAGGTTGCCATTGGACCCTATCATTAGACTGCATCATGGTGGGGAGTGCATAGTGGGCAGGACTGCTCTCTTCATGGCAGTCATGAAGGCAAAGGAGAGCAAGGAAGGGCAGAGTCCTGGTGTCCTTCCCAGGGCACACCCTCTGTGTCCTTCCACTGCTCGACAGTCCAACTCTAGAGTCTGATCTGAGACTCAAGGCAAACTCTTAACTGTGAGCCCCTGTAAAAGATCAAAATTTCTATACTCCATGCTACAATGTCACAAGCTAAATATCCCATGGCTAGAAGAGTGAAAGCGGGGAGAGAAAGGAGGTTTAGGACCAAATTAAAATGGAAGCCCACCAATGGAAATGACCTTCCTTTAAGAAGAGAGCCAAGAAGTATGCTATTTCTGCAAGTCTCCCTGAGGAATAATTTCCCTAATTTGTTTCTCTGTATCCAGGCACTCAGAAACCACTGCAACTATGATGCAAGGGGGCCTAGCCACTGTGTGTCTTGCGTTCAAGCATGCAGAATGCAAGAGTTGTGAGGTCATAGAAGTTTCTGCCCAGATTTGAAAGGAAAGCCTGGAGACCAGTTAATAATGTGATAGAGTCAGTCCCTGCTTGCAGTCCCAGAGAGCAGTGTGTGAAGTGGCAAGAGTAAATCTGAAGTTGCAGTGGAGACCCCAAGAAGCTAGAGATACCAGGAATGTACAACATCTGCCAACAAAAGCTACAGGCAATGGGCAAAGCCAACCCAAGAGAGTTCATGTAGGCTGCAACCAGCAACCCCATTGGAGGAGTGGGGCCTCCCAAGCCCTTTGGAGCTCACCTCTTAGTACCACAATCCCCTGCATTCCAGACATAGAGATATAGGATTTAATATTTTCCCTGAGTGGAATGATGCATTATGGTGGGTTTCAATCTTCTTTAGTCTAATTATTTTCTATCCTCCTATGCATCCCTTTTGAAATGGAAATATGTACCCTGTGCTATTATATCTTAGAAGTATGAAACTTTCATTTGCTTTTCACAAGAGCTTACAACTAAGAGTTTGCCTTGGGTCTATGAGGAAACTTGAGACTGGAACTTTTCAACACTGCTGGGACTGTTAATCCTTTAGAGATTCTCAGAGATGGCCTGAACAGATTTTCCTCCATAGGTAGGTGGAAGCCTGTGAGGGCGGGTTGCAGAACATTGCCTTTTTTTATCTGGACACCCCCCAAAGGCCTGTGTGCTAGAGGCTCGGTCATTAGCTGGCAGCACTATTGTGAGGTCTAGGAAATACTAAGAGGAAGTTCAGATGTTAGGAATATGCCTTTAAAGGGTGGAATGGGACCCTAGTCTGTCTGCCTGTCTGTCTGTCTGTCTGTCTGCCTGCCTGTCTCTCTCTCTCTCTCTCTCTCTCTCTCTCTCTCTCTCCCCATTGGAAAATACAGTTGGACAGCTCTGTGCCTCGTACACTCCCTACCATGATGTTCTGCCTCATCACAGGCCCAGAGGCAACAAGGCCAAATGACCATAGACTAAAATCTCTGACATCATAAACCAAAAAAAAAAAAAAAAATCTTTATTCCTTTCAAATTGTTTATCTCAGATATGTTATCACAGTGACAGAAAGATGACTAACACACTTAATTATGTATATGATTTTTACCCCTCAGGAAGTACTCCAGGCTTTGACTCCTCCCCACTCTTTCCAACCTGTAGCTCATCTTGTCAGATGTGTCCTTTCTGTTTAGTCCTTTAACAGCAGTGCCTCATTCCAGTCCTGGTAGTTGTTGATTCTGGATTCAGCACTGAGCAGTGGTTTGGAGGCCACGCTTAGCAGTCCATGGGTCAGCTCCATCTCAGTTCCTGGTCCTACCCTCCAGAACCCCGGCCTGCACACACACTTTGGGGCCACTGGAGAGGAGGTAACATCCAGGCATTCATTCCCTGGGTCTCCAGCCTCTTGAGACTGGGACTAGAACAGTAGGTCTTGTGTGTCTTGCATTCCATGGCCTGACTCCAGCCAAAGTGCTCTGTGCTTTGTCCCTCTGTAGAGAGGAGTCAGGAGCATGCCCCACATGAGGCTCTGTCGCCTTCCATTGGCAATGGTTAGAGGTAAAAAGCAAAACCAACCATCGGCTGAATCACCACGGCTGTCAGTGACTTCTTGGAAACCAGAGCCTTCAAGCTGCAATCGGTCTAGTGGAGCTGGCTCCCCAGGCCAGAACTGCCAGGCCAGCACACTCTTGCATCACCACTGCACCATTCTGTCTCGGCTGTCACCTTCACTCATTCCACAAAAGCTACCTGATACCTTGGAGAGTCTGTCTTTCAGGGCCACACTCCACATCCCACAGGCTAGCTCCAGCCCAATTTCTAGCCTTACCTGCACAGCCCTACCTGCCAGCCTGTGCACATACATTAGGTCACTGAGGAGGAGGTAGCATCCAGGTATTCATTCTCGGGGGTCCCAGGTCAGCAAGTCCCTCTCTGATCCTGGCCCACCTGCCATTCATCCCTGCATTCATTCACCTGTCTCTGACTACAGCAGACCAGTCTGCATCCACACACACCTAGCTCGTGCTCACTTCCACACTCAGCTCCTGTTATCTGCTTATCCCCATACACTCTTTCCCTTGTCCCTACCTCTTGCCATTTCATTCAGCCTCCAGGGGTTGGTCAGAGCTGCTGCCCCCTGAGACTTGCCCCACGCATCTACCATACCCTGCTCATACACTAGGCTCTCTGAATCTACAGGCTTGACCTCTGTGGATTCAACCAACTATGGATCAAAAACATTTTGTAAAAAGTACATCTGTACTGAAAACTTATAGACTCTTTTCTTGTCATTGTTCCCTAAACAATACAGAACAATGGCATTCACCTTGTATTGGCATTAAAAATAATCTAGAGATAATTTATTTGGGGAACTGATTTAAAGTATTAGGAGGATTGTGTGGTTTCTATGGAAGCACCACAGCATTCTGCACAAGTGACTTGTATCTGAGTCTCAGATACCAACAATGACGCACTTCCATGCCATCTTTCCTTGCCTTGCCATGACTACTAACTACGCAACCATAATCCAGCTGGCTCTTTGCAAAGTGATCCCAAATCATCCCTGTATGTACCCTTGAATGTTATTTCCTGGCCCAGCTCACCATGTCTCTTGCCATTTCTTTTGCAACTGTGTCCTACCTGTGCTCCCTGCCTCTCTTCCAGCCTCCTCTCCTGCAGGATGACCTCAGCATGCAGAGGGATGCTGTGAAATGCGCCTCAGACCATGTCACTCTGCAGCTCAAGGTCTTTCTCAGGTTGAAATCTCAAGTTCTCTACTTGGGGTAGAAAGTGTTTGACCTAAGGCCTGGAGCCACAGCAGCAGGAACAGGCACCTCTCTGCAAGGTGTTAAAGGGGAGCCCTTGGTCTCCTCTCTGCAGGATTCCATGGAACATAGCTGTCACCTGGCTGCAAGGTCCCACAGGTAGGCCAGGCACTTCTCCACGGGATGCTAAGGGATGGGGCCCGGGCAGCCCTCTACCAGGGCCTACAAGAGGGAAGCAGATGCCCCCTGCCAGGTTCTACCAGATGAGGCCCATACATCTGTGCTACCAAGTGGGGCCCAGCCACTTCTCTACATCTTCCTCCTGGGTGGGGCCCCATAGGCTGTGTGACCCCAGCTCCCACCTCCTACATTTCCTCATCATTTCTTGAACTCTTAGTAACAATCCAAACCTACTCACATGGTCGCGCTGTCACTTTGGGGCCTTTGCAGTCTCTGCTTCCTCCACCTGCCAAGATCTTCCTCTCTTTTCTGTCTACTCTCTTCTTGGGTTATCTTACTCTTCTGCGCCCTGTGAGAGGCTTTGTCACCGTCTCTCTTCAACTTGTCTCTCAACTCTTCTCTACGTTTGTTTGTTTGTTTGTTTGTTTGTTTGTTTGTTTGTTTTGCATTACCGGGGAATCAAACTCAGAACCTTGCACTTGCCAGGCAGGCGCTTATGCCACTGAGCTATATCCCCGGCCCCCACTTTTCTATTTAGTTCACAACACCTATGACTGTCTGGCACACCATGTTTTTCTCTTTAGGGTTTGTTGATGGCAATCAGAATTTAAGAACTCTGCTCATTTTGTTCACTGCTATGTTTCCAAGACCTGAATCAGCATTTGGTCCATGGGAGATGCTAAGTTACTGTTTTTCAACTGAATGAATGACATGCACATCTGTTTCCCCATATGACACAATATGATATTTCCAGTTCAAAATATCTTGATCTTACAGTCATAAAGCCCATTTAAATTGGCCCACATGAAAAGGGACCCCATGTGGCTTATAGAACCCATGGAAGGTGCCAACTATCAAGGTTCATATTTAACAGCTTGAGCTTCCAGAGATAATCCATCCTGTTTCACTTCTTAAAAATTCCAAGAAAAATTTTAATGGCTCCCGCTCACATCAGTTGTCCTTCCCTGCACCAATCAACTGTGGACAGGGCTGTGGCTACGCTGTAATGACATGGCAATGGCCACAGCCTTCACATGGGTGGGAAGAGAGTGTAGTTCCCAAGATCTGGGGGAGGGATGAAGGAACAGCGGGGCATCCCGGCCCAGAAGCCATAATAAACCAATGAACTTAATCTTGACAACCTCTGTATGCCCAGAAGAATCTAACAAGGTGCTCACGTTACAGTATGGATTTAGGGCCGGGAAGATGGCTCAGTGGAATAAGCGCTTCCCTGGCAAGCGCATGGGCCTGAGTTCAATCCCTGGTTCCACAAAAACAAAACAAAATGTCCACAGTATGGATTTAGTGTCTGTTGTTGGTGAAGCCCCTGACATGTTGCTGTCTGTGCTACTCCCTGGAGAGCAGGATGAAGACAGCCTTGCTGCCCTCAGAGAACTTACATCCAACCTGATTATTTCCGGGCTCTTTCTGGTGGTAGAAGCTTCTCTACTCAAAGGTAAAACAGGTAAGAGCAGAAGCACTGTGGTGGAAGCAAGAGGTAGGAATAAGAGGAAGGGATAGCTGTCCACCTATTCATCCCACCGAGCTTCTCCATCCTCCACCCTCAGGAGACCTTGGGCTTGGCACGGCGCCTGTAGGATCCCATCGATCCATTAGAGCTCCCACTCTCCAAGAGTGTGAGCACCTGAAAAAGCAGCTCTATAACTTTCTCATCTTTCTGTTCCTAGTTCCCAGCTCAATGCATGACATGTGTATGTCTTGGTTGACTCCTCCAGTGAAAGAAAGACTCTATCACACTGGAGAGGGAAGATGTTTGCACATGAAATGCCTAAAGAACCATCACCACAAACACCTAGTTGAGTATCTCTCTATGTTTCATGGGTAGTTCACCCAAAGGAAGCACTCATACTTGGATAGGGAAAAGCAGGGAAGCAGTAATTTTTGAACTAGATTCATAAGGAAGCACAGGACACCAGAGAAAGGTAGGGAAGGAATCCAATGAGGAGAACCAAGAGGAGCAAAGACATGGAACCAAGAGACAGCTTTGCCCACATGAGGCCAACCCAGGGCTCAAGCAGGGGGTTAACAAGAAATGAGGTTTCTTTCTGTTTTCCACTTGCCAGCGCTTCAGTGAAGGCAGACAGGTTCCAGCGAAGACTGCCAAAGCAGCCATCGTATCATTTTGACATCAATCTGAATCATTTCATGCTCAGCATATCTTCCATCTTAACAAAACTACAGAAGAGACTATAGATGATGTTCCATTCTTTTGCTGGCAAGAGGGGTGGAAACAAAAGGTACTGCTTGGTTTGTAGCTGCTGTTTTCCTTCATTCAGCTAGTATGGGCTGAGCAGTGCTGTGGTGCTAGATCGAAGCTGGGATGCAGGGGACACTGAATCGACTAAGACATACCAACCAAGCTGGAGATGTCTGGAGTTCATAATTACTGGTGGCGCTAGCCATCACAGAAGAAGGCAACACAGGAGGAGGACATAGCTAACTTTGCCAGAGAACCCAGTGGGGTCTTCAGAGTGAAATGACTTAATAGTGAGCCTCAAGTTTCCTCTGTAAAGAACCAGATAGTAAACATTAGGAAGTGCGCAGGCTACCCAGTCTCTACTACAGCTCCTCAAGACTGTCCCCGCAGCACAAAGTCCACCACAGACCAGCAGATAAACAAACAGGTGCGGCTCTTCTCCATCAGAACGTTATTTATGAGCGCTGCAAGTCGAATTCCACATAATGTTCACAGGTCATGAAATATCATTCTGCTGAAGTCCCTCAACCATTTAACAATGTGAAAGTGATTCTGGGCTGAGGGATCCAAGGAATGAAGGAGCGGGTCTGGCACAGCAGTGGGCCCCAGGCAGTGGTTCGTGGGTCCCTTTGTTAAAGGATGAACCGGCATCACAGGGGAAGATGAGGGAAAGGGCAGGAGACGGAGTGAAGGTGTCTGAGGCGCGAGCCTTAGTGACGCGTGTAGGGCACACGGGCCACTTGGGGAATGGAGAAATGATTGACGGGGGCGGGGGAGACTGGACTGGGAGGAGAGCAGTTATTTGAGGTTAGCTGAAGAAGGGTCTTGTTTGCCAGGCTGCAGAAAATACAGATGCTTCAAGCCGAATAAAGGTATAATCAGGTTTGTATTTTAGGAACTTAACCCAGAAATTAACAAATATCTGGAGACAGAGAGCCTGGGTCACAGCAGCTCTAGTGAGCAGCGTCGTCTGGCTGAAACCAATTTGCAAGAGCTCGATTATTTAACACCTAGGAGCATTTAAGCCAGCTGTTGAATACTGTCATTATTCTTGAAAGCAATGATGTAAAAGCACAATTAAACACATCACATTTAAAACACAGATAATAACTACTCAAAGACTCATCTCTTCCTCATATTTTATGAGCTTTCAGTATCAACTTTGTTGCTGAGGAGACTGAAGGCTGGACGCCCGTGCCTTGGCAGTGCTGTATAAATTGCACGTGAGAGTGGCTCCTTTCTTGAGCCTGTATTCAGTGGCCTCGCATAGGCAGCTTGAGTTTGACTGTGATGGGAATGCTCACGCCTCAGGGATCAACGCAGGAAGACATTCGTTCCCCTCTAGTCACCCTCGCCCTGATCAATTCTTAAGCATTTACCAGCATAACACTGAGCACCAAGGAAGGACGCACTCGGGACCAGGCAGTGACAGCATCAAGCAGGGAGAAGAGGCTCTGGGGGCAGAATTACACTCAGTGTAGCAGGGACCAGGGGAAGAGAAAGAAGCCTTGAAGCCGGAGAAGGTGCTGTTCATACATAAAGAAGCACTCGAGACTCTAGGCTCTGCTCCCCCTCGTACCTGCTTACAGGAGTCCACACTTAGCAAGCCCTAGGATGGGTGTTCCGAGGCCCGGCCCCTGGCTGCCCTGTGCCACACTGGCCCAAGATCACCCAAAGAGTTGCTGGTGTCACCCAGCCCGGCTGCCACTCAGCCGTGTCTGGGTGTGTTTGCATCTCATATATAGCTGCACACAGAGAGCTATTTGGGTACCCACCCCACTCCACCAGCAGGACCGTGTGTATTTACGACCACACAGCCGAGTGTGGACGGCCTCACATGTAGATCTCATTCCTTCATTTCACACATCCCATGTGGGTGCCGGGGCCTGTGTCCTGACCTCCCAGCAGGGGTTGTGTGCCTTGCAATTGATTCTGGTGGGAACCAGGCTCTGCCAGCCAAAGGGTACATGGCCCACCTCCCAAAGCCCACGCCTGCTGCCCTCCCACGGACCTGGGGGCCGGACCTTCCTGGTAAAACTATGCAGAGAGGGAGCTAGAAACAAGCCACAGGTTGACCTGCATATGGAAATGAGGCTTGCGCTTGGGACCAGTGCCCAGCCACAGGCCTGTGGCCTTACTGCCACCAAGTATCTTTAGTATGAACTTTGTTCACATCGGTCTCCCCTCTGCTCACTCTGCAGTCTCTCTGGTTCCCTGTCCTGTCTTACACTCGCACCTGGTCATGCCTCTTTCTAGGCTAGGATATTTCCCTTGAGCCTGCACAGAGGGCTCGGCGCCATCCTCCCTGCCTGACCAGAAAGAGGCTGTGATCGTAGCTCGCACTTCCCTAGTGCGCTGGATACCTCATATCCAGTATCTCACGGAAAGATTGCAGAGCCACCACTTTATCAATAAAGAATCAGCAGGGCCAGATCCTTCAGCGGTGGAGAGGCGGGGCTGAGGAAGTCAAGGTTAGCCCAGTGGACTGGGGCGCCCAGAGCCAGAAAACCCTAGCAGGAAGCGATGTTGTGTCTGACCTTGTCAGACCAAAAAGCTACAACTCTTGTTGCACAGGTCCTGCTTTACCTTGGTCTTAACCATCCAGTAGAAAAGTATGAAGATGAAATATAGGAAGTAAAGCCATGTTGTTATGTTGAGCTGTGGGGGATTCAGGTCAATAATTTCTGACATTGCCAGTTAAACAGAAAACCCAATGATATTATGGGCTTCTGTACTCTTAGAATATTTTGCTGAGTTTACACACCTATAATATTCAACAACGGAACTTAAAAAAAATTGGGGTATAACTATGAATGTCCATTTTGTATCTGTGTATTCAAAGTGGTTGGGATGGATATATAGTTGCATTCTCTTAATGAATAGAATGATTTTTTTCTAATGGTGTTTGTAAGTAGGATCACAAGTCTGCATCTTGTACAGCAATTAACCACTGAGAAGAATGTATGCAGTGTATTATTTGTTGAAACTGTACTTTCGATTTGATTTGAAACTGTCTCATTGCTATATGTTTATCAATAAAACTTTGAAAAGAAAAAAATAAATAAAGTTAAATTTCATCATATTGCTCAAAAAAAAAAAAAAAAAGAAAAGAGGGTGAAAGCAAAGCTCGTAAGGTGGCCTTCTCGAGGTGATGTCTGTCAGCGTTTCATCACCAGTGTTGCAGCACCAGTGCAGGGTGAACAGGGCCCAGCCACCTTGGGGAAGAAGTCTGTGACCCTTCTATCGTTCTCAGGGGACACCGGCCTAGGGGTCCATCCCTGGCTTTGTTTCCTCAATGTCCCTGACTCTCACTACAGTTAACCGCAGGCTGGGCTGGGCCTGTCTCCTGCTTTCACTGACCGTGTCACTCATTGTCCTTTGCAGATTTTCCCACTGAAGTACACATATGCCCCCCTCCTCCCCTCCTTTCCTACCTCCCTCCTGGCTCTTGTCTTCTCTCCACCCCTCCCTCTTCTCCTCTTCTCCTACTGTTCTAACAGAATGTCCTTTCTAGGGCTGAACACCACCTGCCTGCGGTTTCCACTCATTTGCTTCTGCTTCCACCCTCTGGGGCCACACAGAACCCACCAAGGACAGCAGCACTGAGAATGATGGCTCTTGGTTTGCGCTAAGCATTCGTATGCATCAGCCCATGTAACCCTCAAAGCAAGCCCGTGCAATACCCCACTTTGGGGACGGAGAGTAACTTGGTCACCTGCCCCACCTTTCACAGCCAACAGGTGGAAGAACTATGACTTAGGCCCTGTAATCCAACGCAACGGCCAGTTCACTTAATCATGGGGGGTGCTGGCTTCTCTGTGCCTTCCATTTAGAAATCCTCAAATACTAAAAGACTCACCCACCCTGTCTCAACGGGCCAAAGTGCTCTGGCCACATGGCTGCCGAGTGTCCAGTCACTCCGCCTTGCTTCCCAACACACAGTGAAGACACAGCTTTTCCGTCCTGTCCTTCCTGACCCGGGTTGTTTAACCTGAGTACAGGCCCTTGCCTGCGTGCCTGTCAAGTCTTCCCCGTGGTTAAGTCCTCCAACCTTTGAGTCAGAACACATGAACCAGCCATGTCTGCCTTGTATTTCACAGACCCTGGACCAGGAAGCGAGAGCTTTCTGGAGCTTCTTTTTGCTGCTAGCAGCCCACTGTGGCACGCGTGCCATGGGCCACCGCCTGAGACGTTCAACCACAAAAGAGAGATAATAGAGTAAGCTGTGCTGAGCGTCTACCGGAAGCCACGCCCACCGTCTCGGTCTGTCCTTTGCGGTCACTTGTTTAGGGATCGTTCCTAAAGCAACCTCCTAGTCCCCCTACTGCTCCCCTAATTCTGTGCGGGTGAGCATGCCCCGTGTACTGCTCCCATGCCTGGGGCTGTAATAAACACGGCTGAAACGCAAGTCCAAACCCTGCCCATTGTCATCACAGTAAACAGCCTGGCCCCCGAAGGCCGCCTTCCTCACTCTCCAGAAGATTAATAAATCAGATGCAGACGCCTATTGTTCTGGACACAGTCAGAGTCAATTGCAGGATTTTAAATCTCTCAGCACAGAGCAGCTGGCTGGCTATAAGAGGCCCCGCTCTGTCTCTGGGAAAACAAGCCAGGGCTGGAAATCAGAAAGAAAAGAGAGGAAGATCAAATAATCCGTAGTTACCACGAGCTCTTGGCCATGTCCCCATCATGTCCCTTAGGAGGTGGGTCCCTAACTTCTTCAGGATTCTCACACGGTAAGCGCACAGTGGAGGGGGGCAGAAGTCAGGCTGGGAACAGAGGGGGCCGACAGAGGCAGGGCCAGTGGGCCCAGGGTTAGCCTCAGATGGGTGGGGCCCTCCACACCCACTTCTCAACCTCACCAAGGGCTAATTTCATCTGCAAATGTCTGAATCTTTCCAAAGTGAGCGCTCGCTGTCCAAAGCCACATGGAGAATTCTAGTTTGTTATCCCAGAATTCGCAAGAAGAATTCGTAGAAATCCTTGTATCTTAGACTAATTATCACTCTCTGGCCACCCTCACCCTTTAGGCTTTGGTTTTGTTGTGTTGTTTTGTTTTGAATCCCTTACCCTCCCGGGAGACATAGTGTGCCTACCACTGCCGCCCGAGTGGCTGCTAGCATTTTCCCTAGATGTTTATGTGGAAAATCATAAAAATATCTGGTGGCCAAAAAAAGAGAGGGGAAATGCTTTGGTGGTCTGATGCAATAGAAATGCTCTTTTGGAAAAAAAAATTAAAAGCTGGATGTCTTTTTCTAATCCAAAAGCATGCATAAATGCTGCATTGATCGAAAAGTACTAGATGGAAGGCACATTTTCCTTAGAGATCTGTCCCACCCTACCCCTCCAAGCAGACAAAAGCACTGTTGGCAGCTGGCACAGGGAAAGTCGCTTGTCACTTGGCCACAAAGTTTGGAAGAGCTGAAAGCAGAAATTTTTGTGGGCTGTGTTCTACCCTGGGTCTGGTTTTCTGCTCCTGCCTGCCCTGGTGGCCTAATTCTCTTGGCAGAAAGAGGAGGGAATGATGCTGATGTTGGTGATCAGGATGGTGAGGATGCTGATAGTGCTGTTGCTTCCACAGCTGATGCTGACAGGTGAAAAGGGAAAGGTAGGGCCAGTCAGGTAGCTCAGCAGATCAAAACACCTGCTTAGGCAGATACAGGGGCCAGGGGTTCGATCCCTGGGCCTGCTGTGCTGGCCCGGATTGAGACTGGGCGTGGTGGCATGCACCTGTAATCCCAGCACTTGGAAGGCTGAAAACAGGAGGATCACTACAAGTCCTAACTCTGTAGTGAGACCCTATCAACCCTCTACTAAATACATTAAAATAAAAAGGAAAGGGAAAGGTATGTTTGTTCAGTATTTTAAGTGAGTTATGAAACCTGTCCACACAATTGTCTCCTTTAATTCTCAGCGCAAATCCCAGTGGGCAGAAGGGTGTGTGTCATTACCACATGGCATCCCTTTCCTAAAGAAGAATGAACCCCAGAAGAGACAAGGGCCCCTCGAAGGGGGACACAACTTGCTAGGAGCAAGGCCAAGACTCAGACACTTCAGGTCAGCTCTATACCCTGTGGCTCTGAACTCCAAGCTGTGCAGTCCAGAAGACAGGTCATGTGAGCCGCTGGGGCTCTTTAAACTGTTCTAGTGCTCACATTTTTAAACTGCATTAAAATTGGAATTGATTTAATCCTGTATAAAATAACCCAGTGCATCCAAAATATTTATCATTTATACATGTGATCGAAGCAAAAATTATGAATGCAGTATTCTACAGTCTTTTTGTTGACTGTATTCAAGATCTGACATATTATTTGCATGCTGAGCACATATGTGTGTGTGTGTGTGTGTGTGCTAATGATGTAATTGCTATCATATATGATAGCCACATGTTGCTAGCAATTACATCATTAGCCAGCTCAAGCTTCAAAGCCTTAACAATTTTGATGCTGCATGAGGGATTGAAATTCAGACAGAAGAAAGTGGGATGTACCTTTGATTCTTTTTTATTTGTAAGAAGAAAAACCTCTTGAGGGCTGACCAAATAGCACAGCAGACTAAAGCCTTTGGTGCCGGCCCCGACCCTGGGGCGCACTGAGATGGCGACTGAGATTAGGCATGGTGGTGTGTGCCTGTAATCCCAGCTCTTGGGAGGCTGTAAACAGGAGAATCACTATGAGTCAGATCTAGTAGTGACAGCCTGAACACCCTGTACACCCTTCCCTAAAATACAAAAAAAAAGAAAAAAGAAAAAGAAAGAAAGAAAGAAAGAGAGAGTGAGAGAGAGAAAGAAAGAGAGAAAGAAAGAAAATCTCTCACCTCAACCTGCACCTCCCTGTAGACACTCAGACTAGGTACAAAGGTCATTACAGTTCAAACTCTGTTCTTGCTCTTCTGCTTTCTTTCTCTCCTTTCCTCATGTGTACCATTTGCTAAAATACCTGAGCCAGGCATTAGAACTGAGTGGTTTGCTGTGAACACACTCCCTGCATTCTGAAGGCTTTCTGACCTCCAACCTAATTACACATGAAGCTGTACCAGGCACAATGCGGAAACAGTGAGTTCTCCAAGAATCCCAGGCATTCAGAAAGAAGAGAAAGGGAAAGAGAAACAGAGAGTTGGATGGAGGGAGGAAGAAAAAGACAGAAAGAGGGAAGGAAAGAAAGTGCGCTGATTGAACATTTCCAAAAATTCGTGTTTACCTGTAACCTCAGAATGTGACCTTACTGGGAAACAGAATTTTGTCTATGTAATAACTAAGACAAAGTCATGCCAGGTGAAGTTGGACCCTACTCCAATAGCTAGTGTTCTCAGAAGATGTACGAGAATGGTTTCTTCAGTACAAAAGCCATGCAGCTGGTGGGGAGGGGTGTCCCACCCTTGAGAGCTAGACTTAGATGAGATTCTGTAGTGGACAAGATCTACATGAGGTACAGGCTCTGATGGGCCCCCATCTCTAGGAGACGTGGCCTAGCCCAGTTACCGCTGGCCCTGCCTCTGGCCTTGACTGATCAGATTCTCATATGCTTCCACGAACATGCACACAGATCAAAGAGCTCTCAGAGCTGCAGAAGAAAGTTAGTTGGATATGGCAACATATTTACTTCTTCATATCTACTTACTCGAAAATGTAGTGGCTCAGAACAGTGGCCTTATTGTTATGTATGGTGAATCTGTGCCTACGAAGGCAGGCAAGGCTCAGCTGGGTGATTCTTCTGTTCTATGTGGGGTCAGCAGTACTGACTCCATAGTAGTCAGCTGGTAGGTGGTTGGTTCAAAGAGTTCAGAATGGCTTTTCTCACTCACATGTCTTCTTGGCAGGGACAGTTGGAGGGTTGAGCTTAGCTAGGACTGTGCACTGGAGGGCCTACCTGTGTCTTTCCAGCATGAATTCCTGGGGGAGCAAGACCCCTCTACAGGAACAAGTGTGCTGAACAAGAGGGGAGTTGTATGGCCCTCTGTGACCCAGCTTGGCAGGAACATGGCATCACTTCTGCCAGACTCTGTTGGCCAAAGCAGTCCCAGGCCCATTCAGACTCAAGAGGCAGATACACAGCACCTACCAGTCTATGGGAGGAAGTCCAAAGCATTTGTGACCATAGTTTAAAGCCACACCCAGAGAGGTGTGGTTCACAACTCTCATGAGATACATATACTTTTTTTTTTTTTTTTAAATCTAACCATAGCAGCCCTATTATGGGCTGAATTGTGTGCTGCAAAAACTCATGTTGAAGTCCTAACCTTCAGCATTTCAGAAGGTGACTGTGTTTGGAGTTAGGGTGGTTAAAGAGCTAATTAAATTAAAGTGAGGCCATGAGAGTGAGCCCTGGTCCAATATGACCCATGTTCTTACATGAGGAAGAAATTATGTACAGGGAGAAGACCAAGAGGTGGAGACAGCTATCTCCAAGCCAGGAAAGAGGCCTCAGAAGAACCCAATCCTGCCAATACACTAATTTAGGGTTTTCAGCCTCCACGACTGTGAGAAAGTTAATTCTCTGTTGTTTAAGCCTTCCAATCTGAGATAATTTAAGGCAACTCTACCAAATGACTACAATCTCAGGCTAAACAAATATCCCCTGCCACAAGACATTAAGCATGCACACATTAAGATTCTGGGGACAAGACATTAAAGACAGATACCTGCCTCCCAGCGTGCACCCGGTAGAAGCAGGGGACAGGGGACAGGTGACCCATTTCTCCTGTCTCCACCACTGGCAAGAGACAGGAGAAATGGGTCACCTGTCCCCTGTCCCCTGAAACAATGTGTGTATTCTCTGCATGAAAAGGCGTTGCCCTGATCCAGGTTTCTTACACTCATACACATGTGGATACACACACACACACACACACACACACACACACACACACACACTTCTTCCTGACATGCTTTCTTCCCTACTCCATCACCAATGTCCAAGCACACATCAGGAGTGAGGAAGCTTGGATTTGGTCCCGGCTCAACTCAATTTCACTCAATTTTCCTATATTATGATCCTGAAGTCTAAAGTTACAAGTGTTTTAGAGGTGTTAACTCTGTCACCATCACGTGAGGAAGCAGGAGGGAAAAGAGAGCCTCACTCTCCTGTCTGCATTTTAACCTTCCTTTAAGATCTTGTAGTCACTGTTCATCTCCACCCTTTCCCCAAGAATCACAAAGGCAACCTCCCAGCATCCACCTCTGAGGTCTGATATCTACGTGTCCTTCCTGGCAGCAGTAGCTGTCACTCTCTCCTATCCTTCACTCACTAATACATAAAGCCCCACCCTTTGTCTTTTTAAGTCTTCCCTTCCTGTGTGGCCATGTCCCTCCCGTCTTTATGGGGATGTAGGTCATGAGTCTCCTACTGGCACTGACACCTCCTAGCCCTTGTCCCTCAGTCCCATTTAACCCCTATGACCTTGTGGCCTTGCAGCCAACCCAGTGAGGTGCCTTCTCCAGCCCAGCTCTGGGTCTCACTGTTGCTCTAAAGAAAGACCATCTCACTGCAGGGACAATGATGGAGTAAGCAGATGGCCTCTGACACAGCTGGCCATCAGGGAGACTGCCCTTCCTCACATTTGTCCGCATTACCCTCCTTCCATTCCCAGGGTGCCTTCCCAGCTGCCTAGCAGGCCCTCCAAGCCTCTGGCTCGGGAAGCCACCCACCGCACTCCCATGGGATGAGCAAGCCTCCTGCTTGGCAGAGAAAATAGAGGCGATCAGCAAAGGACGCCCCCACCTTCCTGCCTCCCCACCTAGAGCCATCAGCACACTCGGACCAGACTGTCCTTCCTGCCTGCCCACCAGATCCTCCACCTGTCCAAAACTAATCCACCACCAGTGCCACAATTCCACCCACCCCCACCTGGCTTAGCCTTTGTCCTGCCAAAAAGTGCCACCTCCTGCTTTATCTGCATCCTTTTCCTCCACTTTGGGTCCCTTTCTCTCAGCACATATGCATGGGCATGTCTCTCCACTGACAGAGAGAGAGAGAGAGAGAGAGAGAGAGAGAGAGAGAGAGAGAGATTGAGATTTAGACTTTTATCCTCACCTTTTGTAGCAATTTATCCCTTTCTGGCTGAGACTTAAGTAGGCACAAGTCTGTGGCTTCTTCCTTACCTGCCATTCATGGATTTTTAAAGTGGAAATCTTTCAAGGTTGTTTTCTTTCTGTTAATCAAGGGCATGTGCTCATTGTTTATTGACAAAAGAGTCCCACAATGCAGGAACATTTAAGTGGAAATCTCTTCTGCCAGAGAGAAGTGGGTTTAGCGTGTTGCTGCATGGCTGCCTCCCAGGCATCTGTCACTCAGGGGCGTGCATGGGCCCAGCTCTGCACGGATGGCTTCCTAGTGAGCCTGTGGCCCGGGAACTTGCTTGTCTCACCCACAACAGGCTGTTGGTGTCTTTCCACAGCAACAAACATGGATGCACAGCAGCTGGTTGTGACTTACTGTCGTTTCCTTACCCAGTCTCCATAGAAGCATTTTTGGCCCCTCCTCCCTGACTCTGCCTCAGATCAAGTAAAAGACAAGCTTATTTCAAGCTTTCATGCATATCTCTCAGAAGCCAAGAGTAGGAAGTAGTCAGGCCACAAATATCAGGAACTGTCAGACCCCTCTCCCTCTCTCCTCTGCCTCGCCTTTCTCCTCCTCTGTGTCATCTGTCTCTGTCTTTCTATGTCTCTGTCTATCTGTGTCTCTGTCTCTGTCTCTGTGTCTCTGTCTCTGTCTCTTTCTGTCCCTCTTTATCTTTCTGTCTCTCTGTATCTCTGTCTCTCTGCCTCTGTCTCTGTCTCATCTGCCTCTGTCTCTGTCTCTCTGTCTCTCTTTCTGTCTCTCTGTCTCTTTCTCTGTCTCTCTATCTCTGTGTCTCTCTCTGTCTCTCTCTCTATCTCTCTCCTCTGTCTGTCAGTCTGTCTCTGTCCATCTGTCTGTCTGTCTGTCTGTCTGTCTGTCTGTCTGTCTCTCTCTCTCTCTCTCTCTCTCTCTGTCTCCCCTAAAAGTTCTCTCATCTTTGCATTTTCCTGAGCACCTATTTCATTCTTCTTTTCCTGCCAACTGTTCTCCCTGCCCCTCCTTTGTAGGGCCATGGCCCATCAGCAGCCAAGCTTAAGCACTGATGACTGCTTTCTCACCTAACCATGAGGTACCAGTGAGATGACTGAAATCATCTTGAGTCTTTCAGATTGAGGGGACTCTTGTGCAAGGAACTGGTTTTTTGGTCATGAAAAAGACAAGAAGCCCCACATGGCTGTGAAGCTGCCCAGAGGTTGGCACTAGGAGGAAGCCACCACCTTCCCCAGACGGGCAGACAAAGGGACAGAATGGGAGTGGGAGTAGGGGTGGAGATAGTGGCTTGTGAGGTCACGCCCAAGCTGGAGTTGCTGGCCACTGTCCAGCAGGGGCCAGAGCCCTGAAGGAGATGCAGCTGCTCCCAGAGACCAGGCCTGAGGCAGGGAGATGGCAAGAAAGACTGCAGCTTCTCTTACCTCCCTCTCCACCTCCTGCCAGTGCTTTGCATCAGTGCAGCGCTGCTGGGAAGCAGGGGCCACGAGGCCACAGAGCACAGGCCTGTTACGGCCGGCATGGGGGTCTGGCCACACCCCTACATCTCCCCTGCAGGGCCTGGGGAGGAGCAGAGCAGACACCTGCTAGCAGGGCCAGGATGGAGACCACAGCTGGACGGGTACATGTTCCCTGCTCTCAGGTGCTCCATCCAGTGGGTCCTTTCGCTACCTCCACTTAGGCGGGAAGAACGGGGGACAGGCTGTGCGTCCCCACCTCCCCTAGGGCGGTCCTCCCCGGTGGGTCCTGCTGCTTCCCCCATCCTCCTTTCGTTCTCTTTCTTCCTTCCCTTTAGCAGAAACAGTGTCGCTGACACTTAGACAGGGCTTGAGGTCAAACAGACTCATGCCAACCCCAGCTCGGCTGCTGATCAGCGGGTGGCTCCTCATCGACCAGCACATATTTATGGAGCACCTACTATATGTTGGTCCCCAGGGGCTTAACCCCTGAAAGCTTCTGTCTTCCCATCTGAACAATGAGTGTAATATGATAAGACAGCCAGGCTAATACAAGGAGGTAAGGTGGAGTCTGGTATATTATTTATTCTGAAAGACAAAAACAAAACAGTTGGCTCTCCCTCTCTTTGTTCCATCCCCTCCTCTTGTCCCTACCAAAGCTTTAGGCTTTCTCTCCCAGGGCCACTGCTCATCTCTGCTGGGTGCTCCTGGAGAAGTCACAGTCTGTATTAGAGCAGTGCCCTCAGCTCAGTCACCTGCTGCCTGCAGGCTTTGGGCCTCAGTTTCCCCATCTGTGAAGTAGGAGCTATACAGTGTAACCACCAGTGTCATTGGGCGGGTGAGGTTTGGTCAAGGGGAAGACGCCACAGTGCCGCAGGCCGTGAGAACATCACCTGCCACTCCCCTCCCCCACCAGTTCACTGACAGGCTCTTGAGGCAGAAATGAGGTTCCCACTCGCGGCCTTGGGGCTCCTGTCCTCTCTGGGCAGGGGCTTCCTGTTGTCTTTTTTCTCTTTTAAAGCAAAGAAGCGTCTTTCCTCCAGAGACCTTTGTCCTGAAGCAAGTCAGGAATGCCAAGGACATTCATGCCACACTAAGGATGTTGAGCTTAAAAAGTGTGTATTATTGTTTACCTAAAGGTTCCTCAAGGAGAAGCGAGTGTCTGCTACTTTAAACAGAGGCAGTGCAGACAGAGTGGCTCCGGGCTTGTGTGCAGGGGGAGGAGGGGGCAAAGGAGGCATCCCGTTGTTGAACAGAAATAATCAAGACCCACAGAGAGACAGACAAATGGACGGACAGAATGGGGCAAGGTCAGCAGAGACCTAAGCATGGGAATCCAGCTTATTTTCCACCCTATGGAAAACGTAGTTTTTCAAAAAGATTTTTCTTTCTTTTTTTCTTTCTTTTTTTGTGTCTTTCTTTTTTTTTTTTGCCTATATTCTGTAAGTCTATACAAGACAGTACTGGTTAATTAAGACAAGAGAACTGTCCAACCGGACTTGGCAGGAATGGCCTTGCCCTCAAGTCCTTCCCCTCCACATGGAAGGTGCTGTGACTTGGAAATAGGAATCAGAAGTCCTTTTTTTCTACTGCCTCTTCAGCCTTCCCAACAGGGAGGTTCAAGCATACCCTTCACACATTGGGACACTGAGGCCCAGGCAGGCCAAGGCGTGCCAGGGGTCAGGCACAGGTCCCAGGACAAGTGGCAGACCCAGGTTTCATCAAAGGCGTGGGCTCCTCTTTGCAGAATTCCACCTCTGTGGACACAGGGCAGGTCTGAGGCAGCACAGAACAGGAGAGAAACAGGGCTGACTTCTGGCTGCGTGGTTTGCCAGGCTGTGGGTTAAATGCCACCAGCAGGCCCTAGGTCCCTTAGGGCGCTGCAGCTTGGGATGGGAAACTCCCAGGGGTGTGCAAGATCCAATCCTCACCATTTCCGGTAGTGCTACAGAGGCTTTAATTAAGATGCATTTTATCAATTGCCAAATCAGACTGTGTGGCTGTCCCATTTACCTGTAAAAGGTGACCCTGGAGAGCCCTGTGCCGCCCTTGCTCCTCCCGTCCCTCTCGCTCTGCCTGGCTCCCCAGGCCCTACACGCAGCTCCTTCAAAGCTCTCAGCACCCGTCCCACAGGGCTGCCTGGAGGGTGCGTTCATCCTCAGGTCAGCTGCAGCAGCATCCACCGGGAACTGGCCGAGTAACTGCCCCAGCCCAGGGCCACAAGTTAGAATCCACCCTCCAGGAAGCGACATGGCAAAGTGTGAGAAGCACCACAATCGCGCACTCAGCTCCTTCCACCCTGAGACCTTTGCCCCTTCCGGCCAGAATGCATCTCTTTTATCTTTTTTTTTTTTTTTTTTTTTTTTTTGGCATAATTAGTACAGGGTCTACAGGGTCTCACTACGTAGATCGAACTCATAGTGATTCTCCTGTTTTCATCCTTCCAAGCACTGGGATTACAGGTGCACGCCATCATTCCCAGTCTCAATCGCCCTCTCAGCGCACCCCAGGGACTGGGCCAGCATGGCATACCGGGAATCAAGCTCCAGTCCCTGTGCCTGCTTAAGCAGGAGCTTTAGCACCTTTTATCTTGACCTGCCCGGGCTGTGCTCACACTGGACTCGGCTTCCACTCTCAGAGGGATCTTGTAGCCCTCAGATGGCATCATTCTGCCTTAGTTTAGTTCTTTTCTTTGTTTCTTTCATAGCGCTGTGCAATTACCAACCAGCCTGCTGAACATCTGTGTCCGAGAGCACTGAAGCCCTACTCGCTGGCCTACCAAGAGCACAGTCGGGGCTGCACACACGCATGTTGACTATAGTGACATGGTGTGTTTTCAGGTGCTGGCTGAGAAGTGTGGTGACAGAGGCTGCTGGAGGTACTTGGTCTCCCTGGGCTTTTTCCATCCAGTTTTAAAGAATCTTCATGGAGCGCTACCATGATCATGCATTGAGCTGGGGTCCTATGTGTAAGGAGGACATTTGTAACAGTGCGGACCTCAGAATTGGATGACAAGAGGACAAGGGCAGGAGCCTAGGAAATGAGCCCAGGCAGAGCAATAGCACTGGTGGTAACAGCAAAGAACCCTCAGAAGAAAGGAACAGAAAATATTATTTCCCAGCCCCCACTTCCATTCAGGCACCTGCATGGCCAAGCAAGTGTCAGAGAGAGACTGCAAATCTGCCACAACATACCCATTGCTTCACCAAAGCGCGAGAAATTGGATTTGCTTTTGGTTTTAATTTTTTTATTAGAATGCTTCCAGTGCACAGAGATCACCTTCAGTGTGGGGAGTTGGTACATGAGCACACACAGCTTAATTCCTGGAGCTTTTATCTTCTTTTGGGGTTGTTTTTGTGTTTGTTTTGTCTGTTTGCACTTGATTTTTTGAGTAGACTCTCCCTGTGTAATTCAGGCTGGCCTTGAACTCACTATGTAGCCCAGGTTGGCCTCAAATTCACAAAATCCCCCTGCTGCAGCCTCCCCAGTGCTGGGTACCAGGTGAACACTACCA
>NW_004524798.1:1794232-1795578 GCF_000260255.1 Octodon degus | reverse complement strand
CCTGTAATCCCAGAGCTGGGGTGGCTGAGATAGGAAAATCACTACGAGTCCAACCTAAATAGTGAAACCCTGTACCAAATACATAAAAAGGGCTGGAGAGATAGCTCAGTGGAATAAGTGCTTGCCTGACAAGCACAAGGTCCTAAATTCAATCCCTGATACCACAAAAAAAAAGACTTATCCATATACATTAAAAAAAAATAAATTAGCCATCTTTGTGTATTTAAATAAAACTAACACAGCACACAATTACAAATCAAATAATTCAGAAGTACCTCATTCCCTCATTTCCTTAATTCCATCCTCCAAAAAGACCTTTTGCTCTTCTATCCACCTGTGCAGGTAAATTACTTCAAATCTCAAGAAATGCTTACTTAACTGCTTCTTCATTTATTGATGTATATATTCTGTATTGATTCCTTGTGGTGACACTAGGAAGCAGACTGAGCTGTTTTAGATTACTCTCCTCTCCTTTATCCTTTTTATTTCTCCCAAATAATTCTAGTATTTGTCTTTGTAAATCCAAGTGATGTATGTACATCTCAATGTCTTCGTCTTTCAATTATCTTTTTCACGCTGGTCACAACTAGTGTGTGTACATGTATGTGCGAGTTTATCAGTGTGTGCCTCTCTGTTCATCTCCCAACTTTGGAAACATTTACACTCTGTTGCCCAACAAACAATTCGATTCTTTATCTATGGAAAGAATCTAAAATTTGAAAATAACTGACATATACATTATTAGTGTATACAATATTCCCAACTACTATAACTGTATTATTCTCCCTTATTGCAAGTTTTATCATTTCCCTCATTTCTAATTTCCAACTTTCCTTGCTGTATTTGTCTTGATTACAATGTCCACTTTCCCTGCCCCAAGCCCTCCATTGTACTGTTCTGTCCTCGCGAGATCCTCCCCACCCCACCCACCACCCCACCGACCTCCATACCACCCTCCCTGGTGGTTCCTGAAAACCCTCATACCACGCTCCTCCAGGCTGGGCCAAAAGGGTTCTGTAACTTTGTGCTTGGTGTTCTTCCCTATTTTAACTGGAATATATTCACAAGGACCTTTCCAAGAAAGAATTTCTGACAAGATCTTTTGTAAATCCTCATATCTTTTGAAAATCTCTCTCCATTCATTGATGACTTTGCTGAAGAGAGGATATCTCGGTTAAAAAATATTTTTTTGGGGGGGGCTGGTGAGATGACTCAGTGGTCTAAAGCACCTCCTTAGAACAAGCTTAGCAAAGCACAGGGACCGCGGTTCAATCCCCCAGCACCACAGGCCAGCCAGCCCGCCCCCCTGGTGGGTTGAGCTGGCCACACACACACACACACACACA
>NW_004524798.1:1783798-1792892 GCF_000260255.1 Octodon degus | reverse complement strand
CCTATCTCAAAAAGAAAATAAAAGAAGTCATTGTGTTAGCTTTCTGTCACTATAACAAATACCTGACATAATCAACTTATAAAAACAAAATGTCACTTTGACTCCTGGCTTTAGGGTTAGTTCCCAGTTCATGATCATCTGGGACCCTTGCTTTAGGGCCCTAGTGGGAGTGTGGACAGCAGGTGACAGTATACGGTGGAACAGATCTGCTCAGTTCAAGTCTAAAAAGCAAAAGAAGAGAAAGAAAGAGGCTGAGGTCTCTATAACTCCCCATGAGTCCAAGACCTTCTGCTACACACCCTCTTAGAGTTTCTACCACCTTCCAATGAGCAGAGACCAACTTGGAAACCAAGCCTTTAACCCATGGGCCTTTGGAGGCACTGAGGAGCCAAACCATGCAATAACACAAAAGAAAAAAAAAAAGAAAGAAAGAAAGAAAGAGATGGAGAAACTGAGAAATAGGGACTTACAAGACATAATTAAGAGATCAGAAAATAACTTAAAAACATTTTTAATTACACAATATTTAAGTTAAGACTTTAGAGGCTTTAAGAAGCTTTTATGCTTTGAAAACTCAGTATAATGGGTTTGCCTAAGGCTGTCAATGGTAGGAAAGATAAAACTCTAAGAGATTAAAAATACAAGTAAGTAATATGAAGTTGGACGTAGCAATGAACGCCTTTAATCCCAGCCTCTTAGGACTTTGAGGCAGGATGATCACAAGTTCAAATCCAGCTTGGCCAGCTTAGCCAAGGCCGTGTCTCAAACTAAAAAAAAAGAGAAAAAGCTAGGGATATAGCACAGTGTGCAGACACTGTTAATAGTCTCCCTTAGTTTTTGCAGACTGACCAGGCCCACCATCTCCCAAATGAGTGTATAGCAAGGGCTTAAATAAGAGAGTCAAGTGATATGATTTTAGGGTTCCAGGAGGATCAAAACCCTCCAGCAGAATTTGAGATTCTCTGGGGGCTAACACAGAGTTTCTCTGGGTGGCCCATATTTATTTAGTTATCAAAACAAAGGAGGAGGGGCCGGGGAGATGGCTCAGTAGAATATAAGCGCTTCCCTGACAAGCGCAAGGACCTGAGTTCAATTCCGGGTTCCACAAAAAAAAAAAAAAAAAAAAAGGAGGAGAATACTGAAGAAAGGCAAGAATCTGAGCAGGACCTCAGCTGACCTCTCAAGGACTTTTCCAAGTAAGACATTATGTTAATTCAGGAGAACTATGTTATCTCCAAGAAGATCTCCACCCGGGAGTGAGATGCCTACAGCTATAGTTTTTATCTAGTTCTTTGAGGTTGGAGCCAGGTGACCTCAGCTGTGGTCTTCTCCTGTCCTTTGAGGCGTCACAGCTTCACAGGCCACTAGAGGCCTCATGGAGAACCAGTGACTCATAGCTGTTCACTTGCTATGAGCCCGCTGCGCATCTCCAGACAAAGGGCCCGAGCCTGGGACAACTCACGAGTACACATGGAAAGCCAATTGGTTAATATTAAATCCTTCTCAGAGTCACTTCGTAATGGTCTCCATCAAGATCAAAGAAGGTGAGTTATTTTCACCAGTGAGTAAGAAAGCATATAAAAATACAGGTCAGTCACATTAAGGAGCAGAGAAATGCAAATTCAAACAATGATTTCTTCAACAGGCTGGAAAAATTAATCCACCTGCCTACACTGCATGTAGAGAAGGACACGGTAGGATGCTGGGGCACAGCTGATGAGAGGATGGATTGATGGGATCCTTTGGAAAACAGTATATCAGCATTCAGTAAAACTAAAGATGTCCAAATAGCACAACCCAGTAATTTCTTTTTATTTTATTTTTATTTTTATTTTTTTGTGGAACCGGGGATTGAACGCAGGCCCTCGCGCTTGCCAGGCAAGCGCTTATTCCACTGAGCCATCTCCCTGGCCCCACAACCCAGTAATTTCATCTATTTTTTTTTTTTTTAAATAAGACAACTCAGGCCGGCCAAATAACTCCGTGGATTAAAGCACCTGCAAGCAGGCACAGGGGCCAGGGGTTCAATCCCCAGGTCTGTCATGCTAGCCCCACTGGCCCCGCCCCCGGAGCTCACTGAGATGGCAATTGAGACTGGGCGTGGCGGTGCGCGCCTGTAGTCCCAGCTCTTGAGAGGCTGTAAACAGGTGGATCACTACGAGTCAGATCTCGTAGTGAGACTCTGAACACCCTGTAGACCCTTTCTTAAAAATACAAAAAAATAAATAAGACAACTTATTTGAAGGTGAGGAAAGGAGAATGAGAGAGAGGGACAGAGACAGAGATAAAGATAACTAACTACTCTGGACAAGTAGGGTGTATTTGAAAAGGAAGTATTTCAGCAATTTCATCTTTGAATATGAACCACAGGAAAAACTCTTGTCAGTGTGTTTATACATCACAGTGGCGTTATTTATATGCAGGAGAGAGAGAAGAAGAAAGACCTAGATGCTCACTAGTGAGACAGGAAGGGAAGGCATGGATAACACTGCCTGGAAAAGGAGGTGGGACAAGGTCTCAGCACGCCACAGAGCAGTTCCCAAGGCCAGCCCGGACGCCTCACGAGAACTCGAGCAGCCTCTCCCCACGAAGGCCTAGTCCTGACATCAGCCTGAGGAGCGCGTGACACAGAAAGGACAGTCCACGCTGAGCTTTTGTCACGGCTCCCTCTTGCATGGCAGCCACCCTCACGCCGTGGGCTGCGCTGCTTTTCCTACTTTGATGTGGCCCACACTCACTCTGCAGAGCCTGCTGCTTTTCCTCCTTCAGTAGAAACTTGGTGTTCAACAAATGCAAATTGAAGCAACACTGACATTCCACCTCACCCCAGAAAGAACGGCTGTCATCAAGAAGTCAGCCAATGACAAATTATTTTTCCAGAAATACTGAATATAACATACCACAGTAATATACGTGCACCCACTATCACAGTGGCACAATTTGTCGTAGCTAAACCTTAGAAATCAATAAATAAATATTGGAAACAACCAGAGTGTTCAATCAACTGAGGAATGGATAAGAAAGTTATGGTATGTTTATATAGTGGAGTATTACTCAGCTATAAAGAAAGATAAACTTGAGGTATTATAAGTAAATGGATACAACTGGAGACTATACTCACAAGTGAAATATATCAGACCTGCATGTGTAAACATTGTATCGGCTCCCTAGTGTAAGACCCTGAAAGAGTAAATAAAATCCAAAGGTGCAATAGATACTGTGAAAGGGAATGAATCTGTTCAAAGGGAAGAAACAACTGGAAGGAGGAAAAGGACAAAAAGAAAGAGAGAGAGAGAGAGAGAGAGAGAGAGAGAGAGAGAGAGAGAGAGAGAGAAAGATATGTATGCATATACACAGGATTATACTGCTGATTTCTACTGGTCTGTTGAAAGAAGCTATTAATGCTTAATTCTTTTTTCTCTTTAATTTTTTTGACCAATTTTGTATGCTTATATCCAGTAACCTGAACAACTAATCTAAAGACAACAATATGCAGTATAGCAACAGTTGCTTTTTTGTTTTGTTTTGTTTTTTATTTAGAATCTCACTATGCAGCTCAGACTCGTAGTGATCCTCCTGTTTTCAGCCTCCCCAGTGCTGGGATTATAGGCCTGCGCCACCACACCCGGACTACATCGCTGGCTCAGCGCGGCATGTGGCTCAAACCCTGGCCCCTACACTTGCTTAAGCAGGTACTTAGTCTGCTGAGCTATCTTGTGGTTTTTTTTTTTTTTTTTTTTCCAATACTGGGGATTGAACTCAGGACCCTGTGCTTGCCACGCAAGCGCTTATTCTACTAAGCTATCTCCCCAGCCCCTTGTCAGCCCATAACAACTATTGTTGAATTTCTGTCATTTTGTTTAGCCAAATTCTGTATCATTTCTAATTTTTTATTACTTTATATTTTCTTTATAAAAAAAAAACTTAGCTACCATTTGTAATTGTCTTGACCAATTCTTTACTCAGGACAGAAATGAACCTAGAAACCACCTCTCTAAGGAGACTCCAACACCCCAAAACCTTGTAACAATAGGAGGATGATTAAACCACAGTACCTAAAAAATGAAATTCTACAGAGCAGCTGAAGAGGAGGCTCGTTATGAGAAGATGGACATGAACTTGGAAGCCTGAATGCCACTCTGGCCCAGGCACCAGCTCAGACTCTTCCCTAGCACCTGCCCAATGGCTCACCATTAGCAGATCTCGGGCTGCAGTTAATAGTACTTGGCTCTGATTAAATATGAGAAAGGGGCTGCTTTGGAAGAACAAGAAAGACAGACATTCCATGGAAGACCAAACTATGGCAGAACTGGAAGAAAGCACAAACCTTCTAGCACAGACTTCCCATGGATGAACTTAGAGACAGGAAGGGCACGGTATTTGAGGACCAGTGTCAGAGCCCAGGGCCCATTCCTCCAGAGAAGGGTTTCTCAAATGGCACCATGAGGATCTGGGCCAGGCGATCCCTGGGCAGGGGCTGTTTTCTGTGTTGAAGAGGGTTTCACAGCATCTCTGTCAAGTGGATTCAGCATTCTGCATTTTTACCAACCCAGAAGGTAAGTTTGCTGCTCTCCCAAGCTGCAGTTCTGCAGCAATGCGCCTCAGGACGACCCAGCTGCCACTTCCCTGCAGGCCTGTGCTGTCCTTCTCCAGATTGAAAGGTATGAACTCAGCAAAATATTCCAAAATAGTCCAGTAGTCCATGATGGTATTGGGTCTTCCGCTGCTATTTGTTTCTCAATAAAATTATGGAAAACAAAGAAACAAACAAAGAGGGTGGTAGAAAGCACAGCTAGAACAGGGAACAAGGTCTGGAGCCCGGCAATTTCAGATGTGACTTTTGAGGTCTATACAGTCCTACGGATAACCCACTATGACTACTGGACTATATTGGATTATTTTGCTGAATTCATGCACCTACAATATTGAAATGGCAATGGAATACCCATCTCTGACAAAACTAAATGAAAAAGGGGGGTACAAATGAAGGACCATTTTGTATCTGTATATACAAAATAGTTAGGTTAGATTATACAGCTACTTTCTCTTAATTCAATGAGAAGTAAAATTTGTACTAATAGTGTATGGACAGGATAGCATGTCTGCATCTTGTACTATGAATAACTACTACAAAGACAACAAATGCAATGTAGTAATTATTGTAACTGTCCTACTATCCTGTTTTGAAACTGTCTCATTACTATTTGTTTCTCAATAAAATTAATAATAAAAAGATTGAAGGGTATGGGAATTAGCATGGGTTACATCACACACACTCTCAAGCTTTACATAGAATAGAAGGTGTCAATTTCCCTACAGCTAAGGGTGGGGCTACTATTTTCAAAAAATAAATAGCAAAGGTGCTGGGCTGAGTCTCCTCCTAAGCATGGGATAGGAGTCTTGACAACATTCATGGTGCTGTTGAGCCACAGCGTGACCTCTAGCAGTCCCAAGAGGCTGCCTTAGCATAGACCCACTTGTGAACTACAGGCAAAAGCTGAATTTGAACCCTGGTTCTGCTCCTTGCCAGCTACATCAGCTCAGGATCCTCAAACCTCACTTTTCTCCTCAGCTCAGTATTTGGGAATAGCCCTCATCCCATAAGACTGTGGTGAGAATGGAAAAAAAAAAATCATGCTTAGGTGGGATACAAAAACACTTACTTTATAGAAAAGTCCTGGCTTTGCAATAGTGGACTGAGCAAGTAGCCAGAGGGGAGGCGATAGATTGCAAAGTTCTTTTTTCAGCATTTGGAAAATAATTAAATAGGCCTGCGGGGCCGGATCCCTTCCATCACTGGTTAAAGCAGCAGTGAAGTGAATTCTCGGGGTCTCCACAACCATACCGTGATAGTGTATGTTTACCTTGGGTGGTAGAGCTTGCAAAGCGCTCTCTCAAACGCCGTCTGGTTGGACGTGGTCCTTCCCTTATCGCAGGGAGGCAAGAAGTGCCAGCATGCACATGCCCATATGACAGAAGAAGAAGCTGAGAATCAGAATGATGAAATCGTGACCAAGATCTGGCCCACACCGCAGCAAAACTGCAAGTAAATGCAAACCTTCTAGAATACGGAGCTTTGCACAGCTCTGCACTGTGAGCCTGAGGAAAGATGCCTCATTGTGCTGACGCACGATTCAGGAGACCTTGATGAAGCAGATACCTCCGAACATGCAGAGGTCACAAAGGACAGGGGAGTATACCCACAATGCCTTTCCTGTACTTGGAATGTCCTAACCCAGAGGTGGACAACTAGAGACACTGGGTCAGTTGACATGCAGAGAATTTTGCTTAGTAGTTTGAGATCTTTCCTAAACACACCACCGCATGGCTGTCGCCACCCCATCTAATCCCCACATCTCCGTGCTTTTGTCTCAAAAGCTTCCAAGTCCAGAGAAGGAGCATCTCGTTGGCTCAGCCTAAGGAGGGCCTCTGTACCTGGGGTTCTAGAAACAGATAAGGGGGAATTTCTTATTCATCTCCAGCAGCGGGAGCCTCCTTCTCAGAGCTACCCAGTATGACCTCCAATTGCAGGCGACATCCAGCCCTCTTCTGCCCCCAAGTCATCATCCCACTGCAGGGCTTGGGATGTGGAGCTGTGCTTCAGCCTGTCACGAGAGTCCCTTCTGCAGGGTACAACCTACACATATACACCTGGCTGCCTTGTTTCTTAAGAAGACTGAACAGTAACACCAAAGCCACCACCCTCCCCCATGGCAACAGTAGAGGAAACCACATTGTGGCTACTCGCATTGGTCCGGCCACCCAGGCATTGCGTTGCAGCACTCCCTACCTGGCTTGCTTCACTTGTTGGTGCAACCCCAACAGCCTGAAAGGTATTCAAGTTCATGACCCTTGTCTTAAACAATAAATTTTTTTTATATTGGCTTATTCACATAATTAATTTCATGGTCTATTTCTGAATGGCATGTTTCTTTCTCACCCAACCCCCCTTTCCCAGCACTCCTGGTTAATCTAGTTATTTTTACCTTACTTCCTTCTAAAAATACATACAATACAACAAGAGTTTTAAAAAAAAAAAAAAAAAAGTCAGACTCCTGGTAATCTCTGGAATGTGGCAAAGCACTCTCACCACAAAGTTATATTAGGAAGTTTAATTATCAGCAAATTACTGTATAATAAATACATTAAACATTAAGTATGTACACTGTATATATGCTCTGAGAATTCCTGGGTAACCTCAGTCTATAAACCTGCTCACCTCACCCGCAACCTCAACCGATTCTTCATACCTTTGCTGCTACTGGCCTGCCAGGCCTGGAGACCACTCAGCCCCCCACCTTTCCCCACCTTGCCCAAGAGCCACTGCATTTGCAAAGTCTTTTAGGCAGGCAGAAAGGCCTCCTCGGCTCACCCCCAAAGACTCTGCTCATTTCTCCTCCTTTCTGCTGGCCCTGGCCTCCTTCCAATGCTTTAGGCATTTGTTTGTCAGCTTCCTACATTTTAGGAAGTCAGAGGGCTCCTCGTTGCTATTGTGGGTTGTCTCTGTCAGCTAGGACTGTGTAACAAATCACCACAAACACCAAGGTGGCCTATAATAGGAAATACTCTTCCCGTAGGTCAGATGGGGTAATTTTTTTTTTTAATTTTATTTATTTATTTGTGTGTGTGGCCAGCTCAGCCCACCAGGAGGCGGGGCTGGCTGGCATGTGATGCTGGGGGATTGAACCGCGGTCCCTGTGCTTTGCTAAGCTTGTTCTAAGTAGGTGCTTTAGACCACTGAGCCATCTCACCAGCCCGAAATGGGGTGATTTTGCTTCAGGATAAAGCAATACAGTTCACCTGGGGCAGCATGGATCCTCGTGGCTCTCATCCTACTGGGCCCATGTCATATTCTCGTGGGAGTGGCAGGAGTATAATTCAACAGGCTCAAATCACTAGCACAGTTTGACCCCCACTGAGCAAGGAAGTATACTTTCCACTCAGGGATGGAGAGAAAGGGGAGGGAGAGAATGTCCATAGACAAGGCCTATTTTTCTGCCCTTTGGATGACAAACATTCAGTCCCTTCTCTCCCCACATACTGAGTGCACACACCCATCCCTCAGGGTCCTTATCCAATCTTGGAATTGCACTGCGAATGCAGAGTCTCACATCACATGCGACGTCAGTGAGGTCTTCTTGATTTCATGGAGCACTAAAAGTCAACAAGACAGATGGTTCTCCCACACAGACCTGAAACCTCTACAAGAACACTCCCATTTGGGAAGGCAAAGAATGGAAAGCCCACAGCGCTCACTGACCTGCAGCGATTCTGCCGTGCTGCTGGGGGTGTTTGGCCAGGTCTCCCACTACGGGAGTGGGCTGTTGCCTGGTCTGCTCTCTGTCCTGCACCCTCAGAGTGGCCCCCCCAAGTCCTTCTAGGGCTCTTGCTCCTGACTTCTGAAGTCCTCCCTGCCATCAGCCTTGGCCACTTCGGAAGAGCACACCGGTGAGTGCGACAGCACTGAGAAAGACAACACTGTCATCTGCTTTCTGCCTGTAGAAAAGTGTGCAAATCTGATTCCACCCAACTTCAGGCAACCAAAGCCAAAGCATTTTCAGTTCTTTGGAAGACATTCCTCTCTTTCTCTCTCCAGACTCACACCCCTAATTTTTCTAGACCTTTTGTCAGTTGAAAGAGTGCGGCAGAACTCGTCCGACCCACAGAGGGATGCAGCTTAGTGCAGGTCAGAATCAAAAAGCTTAAGTTAAACTAATACAAGAGGGGGCCGGGGAGATGGCTCAGTGGAATAAGTGCTTCCCTGACAAGTGCAAGGACCTGAGTTCAATCCCTGGTCCAGCCAAAAATTAAAAATAAAATAATAAACCAATACAAGTGAACAAAAAGGTTTCTCTGAGCTTCCTGGCACAAACGTAATCAGATGCACAATGAAAAGTTGTGTGCTCCAAACACAGCTGAATACACATTTTTCTCAGCTGCACATGGGTCATTTTCTAAAATAGACCACATACTGGTCCATAGGTCATGCTTAAGTATATGCAAGAAAACAGAAATTATCCCGTGCACATTATCTGACCACAGTGCAATGAAACTGGAAATGAATGACAAAAGAAACCAGAAAAAAACTTTCAAT
>NW_004524798.1:1773712-1782338 GCF_000260255.1 Octodon degus | reverse complement strand
ATGCAGTGTATTATTTGTTGAAACTGTACTTCTGATTAGATTTGAAACTGTCTCATTGCTATCTGTTTATCAATAAAACTTTGAAAAAAAAAAAAGGAAAAGTGGTGTGCTGCTTTGTCAGATATCTACTTCCTGCAGAACATCAAAAATAGTAAAATTCGGATAGAGCTAATATCCTACAGGGCAGGCACCTTCCCACAGGCCCTGGAACTTCATAATGACTTTCAGCTTAAAAAGAAGGACCTGTCAAAGTTTGTAGGAACCTCAAGCAAGAAGATATCCTATGCTGAAGGTAGCTAGTTTCCTGTTTCCTGGGAGAGAAAGGAAGTCGGGTTGGGGAGAAAAGAGAAGGTGTTAAAAGTAATTTCCAAGGGAGAGAAAAACTTCAAGATTTACCCAGCTGCATTTAGATTTTCAAGTTGCAAAAAATTGAGGTGAAATCTTAATGAGCTCACCAAATTGCAGAGGAGGAAGAAGATGTGTCATTTCAGTAGTTCCTGGGCTGGCTCATTTGCCAGTTTGTTGTTGGTCCTCAGGTGACTTTGGGGTGCTGCATGGCCAATAGCTGAGGGCCCATGTGCAGGCTTATTTTCTGAGTGTGTTGGGGAACTGAGATTCCTGGGCACTCCCCCGTGGGGTTTCGTGGGTCCTGATGCCAGGGGGGCGCTGTAAGAGCAAGGGACCGTGTTGTCCTCTCCAGTGCCAGAAGCGCAGGATGTGGACCAGAGCAAGAGAGCTGCAATGTTCATACCAGACAGCATCAAAGAGAGAACCTCCTTTTACCTATGGAGTGGGACTTGGTTCCTGGGAAGATCCCTTCCTAAACTCACAGTTTACTCATGGCCTGCGTAAAACAGGTCAACCTTCCATGAATAGTTCACATCCCTGCTTTTTGTTTTCAAACCTCTGAGACTGTCACTGGAGGACAGGGAGAGATAGACATTGTATTCCTAGCACATCCTCAGGGAAGCCTAGGAAAGCTCAGAGTGGCCTGAAGGTGACACTGCTCTCCCCGCTTCAGCTCAGTGGGCTTGAGATGGAGGTGGGGGTTCGGGGAAGGAAAGTTAACTGGATTTCAAAGGTGGAGTTGTGACAGCCCCGTGGAGCCAGTGCCACCACGACAAGAGACAGCTCTGTCTCATCGGCCTGTGTCCTGCCTGGGCCGAGCCCAGTGCGGAAGCCAAAACTTGGTCAAACTCTTTCCTGGATTCCCAGCTGAGTCTCCTTGTCCTGGATTACCAGTATCCTCTCTGTTTACTAAAAGAGCTCAGTGATCTCAGTTAGGGAGGCTGAACAGGAAGCCATGGGAAACCCCAATGCCAGTATGTCTGGTCCAGTTCGTGCCGGGCACGGCAGCTCTAAAGCCTGATCTCTCCATTCACAAATACCCACTGCCTGGCCTGGTCAGGTAACTCAGCAGAATAAAGCACCTGCTTAGGCATGTGCAGCGACTGGGGTTCCATCCCCAGCATGCCGTGCCAGCCGCGCCTCCTGGGGCACCCTGAGGGGGTGACTGAGACTGGGTGTGGTGGCCCGTGCCTGTAATCCCAGCAATTGGAAGGCTGAAAACAGGAGGATCACTACAAGTCGGATCTACGTAGTGAGACCCTGTAGACCCCGTACTAAATATATTTTTTTTAAAAAATACCCCTTGCCTGCCCACCACGGTCCATGGGCTTCTGAGGCTGGAAAGGAGAACTGGCGGTGATGAGAATGGTTAGGTGGGGGAAGCCTGCAGTCTAGGGTGATGCCGCCACAGTAGCCTGAAGTCTCTAATTTGAGGCCCTGCTCCAGCAGGGAGAGCCTAAAGAGTGGCCAGAAGAACTAGCCGGAGCCAGTGAGTTAGTAAAGCAATTAAAGAACAAAATGAAGCCGACTTTCAGCACGGGCCCCCAGGAGGGTTAAGGTTTGGGACGGAGCACGGCGAACCTCATCAGAACATCCTAAGAGCCCATCCCTGGGATGCTGCGGAACTCGGGGCAGCCTCCCTGCTGGGGGGCAGGCATCCTTGGCGAGCAAGGAAATCATCAAAGGCTCCAGCAGCAGGAATGCCCCAGCCATTAGACAGAGGAAGACAGATTTCCTCTAAAACGTGCTTTTAAAGGAGGCTCATTTACCTTCGTGGGCCCCAGGAAAGCCCGCAAGATAGGTGCCATCCAGGAAGCCCGGATGCTTTAAGATCAGCACGGTTTAATGCAGCATAAGAGTCTTAGGTCAGACCCAGAAATGACTTCCTGACTGTAAGGGCTTATTGAACCATGAAAGAGGACTCCTAGAGAGACTGTGAAATCGCCTTCGCTCTGGCATTTTAGGTTCTCCTTTCTGTGGTGCAGCAGATTGCCGACCGGCCCAGGGGCGGGCACAGGGCTTGGACGACTTCACAAGTCCCTGCGCCTCACGCGAGGGGGCACTTCCAGTCTAAGAAGCCTTTCTAGGTGGAAAATCGGGTCCAGCGAATGGGTGAGGCAGCAGATATTAAAATATGTGTAAATTGTTCTTACGGACACAAGGGTGACAAGGATAGAATGAAACCTTCATGTTTTTCTTTTCTTTTCTTTTCTTTTTTCTTTTTTTCCAGAGAGGGGTTGACTGAGTAGCAGGTGCTAGATCTTCATATACTGGCTAAGAAATATTCCCAGCCTGGACGCCAATTTAAGATTTTAACGATGTGGGGTTCCTCAAGCTTCACAACAGCTGTAGAATGTAAAATAGGATTCGTTTCTTTCCAGTCTCGGAACAGATCTGTAGTATCAAGTGGTGATGGGGGCGCTAGGAGGCTGTGGAGGGGGTGTGCTGGCCAGAGTAGGCGGAGCAAGCAGTTTCCTCGTGTTGTTGCACATTTTCTTTAAATATCAAAAATAAATAAATAAATATCGTTTAAAATAGAGTCCCCAGGGAGCTGTAGATTTTACATACGCAACCTATCTGAGAGCTTTGGAAGCGCCCCCAAAATGTGCATACGAAGTCCCTCAGTGACAGGGTCAGATGCATACAGGCTGTGACTCTGAACAGCTGGATGCTGACAATCCCTGGAGGAGGGCAAGGGGAGGCACAGTGGGGAGCAAGCAGCCCTTTCATCTGGCTGCGCCAGGCTTGCCATCCTCCCCAGGATCGTTCTCACGGAGCCTGCTGACACAGCGCTTGCCGCCCGGCACCGCGCCTGCCTGCCTGCCCAGCGCAGAGAGCTCCTGCATGCAGCAGTATCTGCTGGGCACCTACCCGGCTCCAGGAAGCAAGCTGCAAAGTGGGCCCTGGGCTCTTAAAGGTGGCCCGAGTGAGCCTGGCCCTCCCTGACCTGCCCCTTCTGCTAGGCTCTTACTCTTAGTGGTTTAGAGAGCATAGAACTAGCCCCTCACTCACTGACTCATTCATTCATTCACTCATTCGCTGACTCATTCGATAGGTGTAGACAGACCTTACATTCTTCCTAAGAGCTCAAAAGGCAACAGTGCACTAAAGGACCACTACCCTGCTTTTACATGGTTCCCCCAGTAAGGGGGACCCATAAACAGTGAACCGCGATATACAATGGAAATAGATGAATAGATGGTAAAAAAATTTCTATGTATTATCAACAGAGATTTTTAAATTTATATAGATATACACATTTATGTAACTTCAACATTGATGAATGTGATGGTGGAAACAAATCAGGCCCCAGTCAGAGGGAGACGGGAATGAAGCCCAGCACTACTCAGGTGGGTGGAAAGTGCTCTTGCTGATGCTTCATCTGAAATTTGCACCAACAGAGCCCAGCATGGTCCCTGATATCAGGGAAGGTCCTCCAGCAAGGAGGTCCGGCAGAAGTCAAGGTTGCAGGGGAGCAAGGAGCTTGGTGTGTTCAAGGCATAGAAAGAAGGGTAGCATAGCTGGGTATGAAAGGGCAGAGCTGTAAGCTGCCATCCAGATCCACCCAGAATCAGCACCAGGCACAAGTGCACGGAGCAGCTGTGTGTGCACGGAACAACTATTCTGTGCCAGCTACTGTTCTATTCACTGGGAAGACCACAAGATACAAATGCATGTGTGGTCCATGCTAGTGTAAATACAGGCAAAGAGGTAGTGCACAGCCATGAGGCCAAGAAGCACCAAGCCAGTGAGGTTTTCCAGGTCTTGAGACACCATCAAGGGAGGGTGGAATGGCTGGGGAGGTCACTGTGGATCCCCCAGAGACAGCCAAGGCTGGGCTGCAATGTGGACAACTGGGGGAACCAGTCATGGAGGAGAGGAAGGACAGGGTTCAGGCAGAAGGAACAGCTGTACTAGGCTCTGGGGTGGCAGGGACAGGATGGACATGAGTGACTAAAAAGTGATTGCCATAGGATAAGAACCAACAGGAGAGAAGGAGAGAAGGACAGCGTTTGGCAGGGGCCAGACCACCGAGGGCCTTGTGCCCACATAAGGAGTCTGCAAATAGCAAGTGTTAAAGACCTAGGCAGGAAGGCTTGGAAGACAATTTTGTCAGTCTCTTGAAGGTAAGAATGCATCCAACAACATTCATTTGCTGAGTTTCTTGCATGTAAAAAACGCTTTCCTGGGTACCATAGAAAGAGCACCATGGGGGAAGAGGCCCCACCAACTAACACTCTTCCCAAGCAGAGTTTATTGTAGAAGGCGGGCTGGACCTGGCCATTGAAGGCATGGCTTTGGGTTCCAGCTCCGCCCCATCTGCACAAAATTCCTCAAGTACAGGTGACTGAATGTAACTACCCGTGGGTCCTTACCCTTGGCATACAAGAAGACTAACATACTTAGAATGTCATGTATCCCTGAATAACATGAGTAAGGCCTCATAGTTTGTCTTACTTTCTTCGTCACTGGGATCAAAACCTGACACACGCAGCTCAAGAGGAGGCAGAGGTCTATTTGGGCTCATGGTTTCGGCTGTGGTCTGTGGATCCCAGGCAAGGTAGTGCAGCCCGAGGGCCTGGACAGAGGACAGCAGCTCAGGCAAGCAGGGGAGTGAAGGGAGTTGCTGTGGAGAGAGATGCAGATTTCCAGGCCACACCCCAAAAAACCGGCCTTCTCCCACCAGATCCTACCCAACTGCAAGTCAATGATCTGTCATAACCCAATCACCTTCCAAACACAGGAGGCTTTGGGTGTCATTTTGGATCCTAGCTATAGTGCAGGTATGTAGTGCTTTATCAATTCAGTGAACTTTCACTGATCTTTCTCCCCTGGAGAGTAGTTGATGCTCATAACAACCCTGTGAAGTGGGGTCCAGACTAACTGCATCATTTGTAGGGTCTGGTGCAAAGTGAAATGCATAGCTTTTGGTGCAAATATTAATGGGAATTTGAAAGCGGTGACAGCAGAGCATTAAACCAAGTGAAGGACTATTGTAAATGCAAGATTCTGTGTCACTTACATATGATGCATGAGCCGGAAGCCAGCACTGTGGCCTCTCTCTGCCGAGGTTGTTCAATAAGCAACCAAAGGAGGAAGACTTCAAATATGCCCGGCCTTCAGAGTCCAGGTCTGGGACTCTTCTTGCTCACCCGGAACTGGCCTGGATTCTGCTCTGAGTCATGGTGTTCCACACAGCACAGTCCTGAGCATGTTTTAAAAGCCATAGAGACAAAGACATAGAGTGAAAATGTTCCAAGATCTTGCCCTGGGGGACAGCTTTCCCCAGTTCTTATTGCTCTCAGGACAAAGTCCTGATGGCAGAGTCCTTGTGTGGTCTGATCCCTGATGAAAAGTCCCCAGCTGCACTGCCTGCCCCTGCTCCCTCCCTGGAAATGTGCTTTCCAGCCACACACACTTCCCTGCCACTTCCCAGCCAGGCCTTTCTCCTCCTGGTGTCCAGGCCTCTGCTTCCCGTGCTCCTAGGGTCAGGTGCTGCATTATGGAGGATAACTACAAGCCAACCAGAGGAAGGAGGGCGTGGGAGGGGGAATGTGGACAAGATCAAGGGAAAATGATGAGTGGCTTTTTATCCTTTCCTTAGAATAACCCTCCCCTTCCATTCATCTATTCTTCTAACCACCCATCTGCCCTTCTATTTATTCACCATCCATCTATTTATTCCATCCATTTACCCTTCCATCCGTCCATCCCTCCATCCATCCATTCTATCCAGCTATTTTTCATTCACTCATCCTTCCATCCACTTACCCTTCTATCCATTCATCTACCCATCCACCTGTCTATTTACCCATCTATCTTTCTACTCATTTTCCCATTCATCTACTCATCCATCCTTCTATCCACCAAGTACTGACTGGGCTCCATGCGCCATAAGCTGGGCACTGTGTTAGGTTCTGAGAGTCCAGAGGTGAATAAGCTACACTTCCTTAGCCATTCCTCAATGGGCTAGCACTGCAAGGGAGAGCCAAAAAGACGGGACCCACAGCTCAACTCCTTAATTTCATATGAATCCATACCCCATCCCTATAATTCACGGTAATTCCTCCTTTCTTCCTTTTGATTCTGTGTCCATCCCCATGTCTATAGGTGCCATCCTAGGCTTTGACCTTGTGGGGACACATCTCTAAGCCCCTTTCCCATTTTTCCATAAGAAATACAAGGCCAGTGGTAACTTTTATGGATTTGGTGACCTTACTGGAAATCTGAAGCGCTAAGGTAAAGGATTATGTCCCATACTCCACAGCCTTCCACCAGCTTACTGGCTTCTCTCCAGTTATCATCCACTTCCCTCCCCAAAGCTATAGGACCCTTCCCAGAGCACAGCTTCCTGGAGTATAATCTAGTTCTTACATCCTACTGTAACATCCATACAAGACAATCAGCTGTCCTGATAATCTGGTGGCTGCGATGTGTTCCAACTCAGCACAGCAGTAAGTAGACCACTGAAGGTGGTGTGCTTTCCCACAAAGGCAAAGTCATGCCACTTACACAGAGTTGGCCGTGCAAAGAGGACCCTGGAACGGCTAGAGGTGGCTCTGGGAAGGGTTCCTGGATAAAGAAGCAAATAGGAAGTAGGTATTGCAAGCAGAACTAACAACGAAGCCAGAGAAGCCAGAGACAGGACATGGCACTAGTAGGGACAGAAGAGTTCAATAGAGAGAACTCAGGACAAGACGAGGCAAGAGATATATTTGGAGAACAATGAGGCTGTAGATGACTGGGCAGGCCACGCTAAGAACTGCAGACTTTAAGCTACAGCCACCAAGCTGCTGCAAAGGACTCTTAGGCCTAGAAGTAACATGAGAAGAGAATGACTCTTCTTAGCTACTTGTCAAAATGAAAACTAAGGCTGCAAGATTCACAGCCATTGGGTCCTCGTAGAAGAACTTGTACTAATTTTCAGAACTTCAGATCAGCAACCCCTCGGACACACTTTCCCAAGTCCTTTCCTCCTCTCCACATTCCCACTGTCATCCTGCAGCTGCTCAACTCCAAAGCCACATGGATTTCAAGAGATGTGGAATCAGCTTGGTCCAGGTTCCTTTGCCCTGGAATCCTCAAATATACTGTGTTGTAAGAAACCGTGGATGTCCAAGACTCCCTCACAAGCTCCCTTTGACAGTGTTTTTATTTCGAATCAGGAAACTGTAGATTGCCAGAACTTTATGTTCAAATTCAGTATTAATGTCAGAACCCACAAAATGTGAGTGGGCTCTAAATTTGGAAAAACATACTCCCCAGTCTCTCCCTGAAGCATTCCTTCAGCTATTGACTTTGGAGGCCACTTCTCTATACAGTGTGGCTGCCTGTTGTTTGCTCAGAGTGACAGACACACCGAGTCTCCACACTCACGAGGTGCTTACTCAGCAGATCTGTGCGTCATTGTCCCTCACGATGGGCTTTGGTGGCGCACTACAGAGGACATCTAAGTGATAGACAGGCAGCTTGCTTTCTTAGCAGAGCTGCTGAACTGAGTCTTCTCTCCACACAATGCATCTTCCCTGACTTAAACTTTGACTCCTTACCAGTGTCCTTTCTGAGCTATTTGCACTGGGAACAGAGTGCCCAAAAAGATTTATTTGAGAGAGAGAGAGAGAGAGAGAGAGAGAGAGAGAGAGAGAGAGAGAGAGCCAGGTGTCATTTTTAGAAAAGTGAGACACCCAACACATCCTACTCTGAGAAGATTTCTTTGACAGCCTGTGATGTTGTCTGAATGGTAAATATACCCTCAGACTCCGAGTAAATAGTCTATGGCATGTAACTTGGGTATAAAAGAGGAAATTTTACACAAACCAGCCACAGACGCCTTGTCATTTCCCAGAAAATTAGAGGGTCTTTCAGTGACCCCATAAATATATCCATGGTATTCACCACAGCTTCAGCCATCGTGGGACCTGTCTTGATAGAGTTTTCTCATTTCCAAAGATAAAGGGCCAGGGTTAGAGGCAGAAGGAAGGGCAAGACTTCAGCCCTCACTCCCAGAAACGGAAACCGGAAGCGGGAAGCCAGGGCTTTCCACCTCTGGGCTTTTGAAAGACACTTTGTTAAATTCAAGCTTCCAGGTGCTAGAGGGACCCAGAAAGGAGACTAGGTGAAGGCTAATTTCTTTATTGGGTGGCCCTTAGGCTAAAGCATGGAGGTCTTAAAGGATTACCTGAAAGGGAGTTTCACGCCTGGAAGGCTAGCTGGATCCTTGCAGGCTGCAGCGAGCTTTGAACAGCATCCTTCTGTCTGCAGAAGGAATCAGAGAGGA
>NW_004524798.1:1761640-1768895 GCF_000260255.1 Octodon degus | reverse complement strand
ATAAAATATAGGGAAAATAAAGCAAGAATCACCAGATACTAGATAGTATTGGCTGAGGCTATGTCTGGCCTGAGAGTCCTACTCATTCTTTATTAAAAGAGAGATTATTAAACCTTAAAGCCACGGGTAATTTTCTTCTTTCCACGGCAGTACATGTAATTTAATACCTTATCTGTCTACTGGCTAGAATCATCTGCCCACAACACAACCAACAGGGCATATCCATGCAGGAAGACTGAATCCAGGGAGTGTAACGGAGGAAGGGCAGGGCTGGGCTATAGGGATAAATCCTTAGATTCAAATGACGTGTCATTCCCTCCAACACAGTTCTTACCATGAGCTAGGCTCTAGTCCTCCAGCCTCACTCTCCCTCTGAGGCTCTTCTTCAGTGGGCCAAAACTCAGAGGGCAGCACCCAACAGAGGCCCTGTTCCCACAGGGTCAGGAGAGAAGACATTCAGCAGCGCAATCACCAAGGGACTTGTGACCTTTCAAACTCAGCGAGGTTCCTCCAGCTCCCTAAAGCAGGTGAGGAATGACTCTAGGCACTCACCATGTGGCCGAAATCTCAAGGGCCTATGTCATTATTTCTTCCAAAAACATGCAAGTGCAAAAAACACTTTTGCCACCTAGGCATGGTTACTCAGACAAACAGACAACCAGAGCCCAGGGCCATGATGGTCTGCCCTGATCCTACCATCCATTTCCGTGAATGAATTCACTCTCTCCACCCCACAGATGACGGGCCATCCTATGCAAGCAGGCTCTCCATCCACTCTGGCTTGAAATACCCTCTGTAAGCCAAGGACCACCCATCTGCACCACCAGTCGGGCCTATCTGCTGCCCTTCAAGCCCTACCTGTTACCCCCGCCTGGGTGTCCCACCAAGACCTCAGACTCAGAATAGCCACACATGTTCTGTCCCAAACCCATTTCCCACCCACACACTCATCCAAACTCAAACCCTGCAAGACCTCAGTGACCCCACTTTCTCTTTTGTCCCACATTCAGTCCTATCAGTTTTACATCTGAATGTTTACAGACTCTGTGCACCTCCACACCCCCTTCTGCACCCCTTTGTGGGACCTCCTGTCTCTGTGTCTCCCGCAGCCTTTAGCTGGCTCTTCAATGATCTCCCTCAGCCAGTCTTGCTCTTCTCTCATCCTCTCCAGTCCACACTATGCATGCCCTTAAACAATGATTTTTTTAAAATATATTTTAGTACAGTTTCTACAGGGTCTCACTACACAGATCAGGCTCCTAGTGATCCTCCTGTTTTCAGCCTCCCAAGCACTGGGAGTACCAGTGCACACTACCACGCTCAGTCTCAGTTGCTGTCTCAGTGTGCCCTGGGGTGAGGCTGACACAGCATGCCAGAGATCAAACCTGGGCCCTCCACCTGTCTAAGCAAGCCCTTTAGTCTATGAAGCTATTTGACTGGCCCAACTCATGTGTTTTTTCATCTTAATCTTTTGACCTATCTCCCTTGCTAAAAGTCTTCCAGCTACAACCTATTATCTGGCAGTGCTGGTGCAGATAGTTACCTGGTTCTCCAAACTCCAAGTGACCACTCCTCTCACCCCACTGTAAACTCTACTTTACCCCTACTCCTGTCCTCTTCCTTCCCCCACTGCAGGGCTTCCTCAGTTTTCTCCAATCTTCCACGTTCTGAACTTGAGAATCTTGCCCAAACCTAAGACAGGCTTCCTCCTCTCTTGGCCAGGCTAGCTGCTGCTCATTCCTTACCTCTCAGATCAGACAGCACCCTCTGGGAAGTCTTTCCTGGACCCTAAACCAAGACAGGGTCCCCCCACCCCATATATAGCCCACTGTGCCTTGGGCCTTCTGCCTTCCTCCCTCCCCAAACTCAGCTGAAGAGTGAATCTTGTCCCTTTGCTGTTTCCCAGCAGGCTACCCCCTCCATAGAGACTGGGACTCACTAACACCGCCCCACCTGGTAGTAGGGTGCCTGAGCTTATAACAAGCAGCCCCCTAACACTGGGAGGCTGAGGAAGAGTGATGAGACTCACTCCCACACTGTTGGCGTCCCCATCCACAAGGAGATCAACATCCTCCCTGCCCATCCACCTTCTGAAGAAAATGGGACAGCATGAGCTCTGGCCACAGAGAATGTAGTATCTGGTGACACCTCTGGGAACACTGACAAAAATGTGGCTGTAGTGGGTTCACTCAGCTCTCAGGAAGGAATTGGTGTCGGTCATGGGGCATCACACACAGGAAGAGCATGAGCCGGGGCAGAGGGTGCAGGATGGCCGCGCCTTGGGCTTGGGTTTCTCTTCCTTGGGTATTTATATCCATCCGGAGAAGCCGCTGGCTCCGTGAATGGTGAGTGTGTGTCCACCCCAAGCAACCATGGCCCTGTGTACCAGATACCAGGCCTTATATGGGCACCCCTGCTCTTCTCTGATGGTGTGGCTGAAATCTCCAGCACCTATATCCCTACCATTTCTTCCAAAAACATAAAAGTGCAAAAAATGGTTTACCTCCTAAGTTTGGTGACCTAAACAAATGGGTAGAGGGAGGCCAGGCCCATTGTCTCTGCCCTGCCCGTCATTCACCATGAATGCGTTCATTCTCTCCAGCCCAGGGCTGCTGGCCTGCTCTCCTACGGGAGCCATCTCAACCACTCTGGGGCTTAAACAACTTTCTTGACATGATGCTCAGAAACACCAACAGGTGAAGGACTGGGGCGGGACACTCAGGGTTTGGGACAGGGGCAAGCCGGCTGGTGTGGTGTGTGCTGTTTGTTCAGAACAGAGCAATCTCAGATAAAAAAAGAGGGCAGTCACTTGCCACGCTGTGCTGGAGTAGACAGTTCGGCGCAGACTCTGCGTCCTGTGTCTCCCAACAAGAACCAGCGTGGCTTAGTGGGACACTGTGCTGCACACTCTTCAGGGCAAACACGTCTGCTCCTTTCCTCCTCACACCCGCTCTATAAGGGCGGTCACCATTATTCTCATTAGGCAAATGAAGAAGCTGAGGCACACAATGGGTAAGCGGCTGACCCAGGGAGGGAGAGACAGAGCTGGGATTTGAACTGAGGCAGCTCACTCCAGTATCCCGGAAGCGCTGGGCCCTACGAGCAACCTTTCGGGCCAATTGAAGCCAACCCGGATATTGGTTCGTTCTGTCTCGAAGGCTACAGAGTCGCTGCAGCAGCAGCCGCAGCCTCAAGGGGCGTACATCTTTACAGGGCGCTCAGACAAGAGTGAACACGATTTACACGTAGATGAGCGAGTGTGAAGAGTGACTCCAGCATCACGCCTGGTGGAGTTGGCCGGCCAAGCAGTGTTTGTCCTGGAGCACTGGGCCTGGATCTCTATCCTTACCCCTGGTTTGCCAATTTCAGCAACTAGGGGCACATCGCTGACTCGGCTGAGGCTAGACTTTCCAGGATGTAAAACAAAGGTGGCAATAGTGAAGGTGGACAGATTAAATGAGAGAAAGCAGCACAGCATTAGGGACAGGGATGTGGGCTCGGTACTCATTGGCCGTTGTCATCCCCAGTGCAGGGGCTCAGGATCTCATCACCTCTTCATTCACAAGCACATATCAAGCACCTGCTAACCAGGTGCTAGCGACACACAACTTGCACAGAGTCCCTCGTGCAAAGAGGGCCAGGACACAGATTCAGAGAAGGCTTCAGGGAAGCGCCACCCGGCAGGAGAGCCTTGGCCCTTGAGGAAAGACCCAGAGAAGGAGCCGGGTAGGCGGAAGACGCGGATGAGGACGGAAGGCAGCGAGGATGTTTCCACGAGTGTCCAGCCCAGCTCACCCCATCTGCAGGGTGGTAGGTTTGAGGGTGCAGGGGACGCATACCCCGGATTCCTGTCCAGGCGTCAGGAAGGTGGCTCTGACCATGTGCAGTCAACTTCCGCGTCCTCCTCAAGTCTTCTCTGTCTCCTGAAAAAAGTGTAGCTAAGCGGAAATCTCACCACCAACAGGCACCAGAAAGTGAAGGCGAGAGAGGAAGAAAGAGGGGCTAATTATGCAAGAGGTTTTCTTTCTTTTTTTTTTTTTTTTTTTTTTTTTTTTTTTTTTTTTTTTTTTTTTTTTTTTTTTTTCTTCCTTCCAGTGTAGATCCTTGCAGCTCGGTCTCCTGGGAGCGGGTGACTCCAGAAAACATGACACTTTATTTCCTGCCCTTATTTGCTAATACACCGCGTTACCACCCATCTCAGTTTCATAAGACTGCCAGCCGGCATTAACGCCCTCCTCCTCACCAAGGCAGAAAATAGAAAAGGAAGAATTCAGCAGATTTTCCCTCGCGGCACCCTCGGCGGCACCAAGATAACCAGAGCAGAAACCACAATTGGATCCTTATTCCTGCAGCCCAGGAATGCGAAGGACGGGACGGTTTTAACCACCTTCTGCATTTCCCTGCAGAGAGTCGGCTTGTTATTTCGGTTGTCTGGGCTCCCTTCTCTACTACGGAGAAAGATACATTAATTTTTTTATTTATTTATTTATTTTTTTTTTTTTTTTTTTTCTGTCAGGCAGGAGATGCTGCAGACCGCAGGCTGGTAGGAGACGCCCAGGGCAATCAGGTAAGCTGCCCGCGGGCGCCCGCGGCGGGGACACACTGACCCCTAGTGGTCATCCGTGTCCTCGCAGCCCTCGCTGCAGCCGGCCGCGATGCCAGGAACCCTCTGCAGCCTGGCGCAGCTCTTTGAGGATCGGCAAGGGCGTGGTTGGGGCCGGGTCCAGAAAAGCGATTTCTCCTCTTCTACAGCCAAGAACCTTAGGTGGTGCGTGCCCCTGGATACAACTTAGGCTGACTCAGTGTCCCAGTGTGACACACGGCTGAAGCTGGGGCAGGAGCTCCTGATAAACTGCGGAGCCAGCCCCTTCCCAGGTGCCTGCCTCCCTGAGCGCAAGGATGGAGGCCTCTGCGCTTCAGGAGATGGGCAGGAATTCTAGTTACCCCAAAGTGAAGAACCCTGGTGGAGGAAGTGGTCCGGTCAGCTCCCCCGAGACATGCACCGGGCTGTTCACTCCCAGAACCCGGGTCCCTGGCCTGTCAGACAGGCCTCAGAAGATGGGGGAGCTGCAGGATCACCCACGTCCTGTTCTCCACCACCACCCCGTGGAGAGGGATTTTCAGACACGGGCACACTGCATATTCATTCTTTTGATTGCTACTGATGGGGTCAGTACCATCTAAAATAAGTTGATTCATTTGCGTTGCATGGTGGCCCCAGGAAGAAGCTACAAGCAGCCTCCATGTCACCAAGAGAAAACCCAGGCCTTTCCCAAATGGAGAGCTCAGTTCCTTGCCTCGGGTTTCCTAACTGAGCAGACCCAGCTCCCTGACCCCAGAGCGCTGCTCCCCGCATTGTCACTGTCAGCTGCGACCCCCACACCAGGAGAGCCCAGTCACGGTGGCCCTGCCTCCTCCTGGCAGCTTGGGGAGCTGGCCAGGCTCCGGGCTGCCTGCAGGCTGAGCCCTAGCCTTGCCAGCCTGGCATGCCCTTCCTGTGCATGGATCTGCATGCCAGGGCTCTTCCTGTCATTCCGGTGTCGGCTCAAGTGTCACCTCCTCCAAAAAGCCTTCCTTGTCCAGCCAGCCTAAAATAGCCTTCCAGTTACTCGCTTGCATCACCGTTTTATTTACTTCCCAGCAGTTATTAATCTCTGGTAATTTCTTGTTTAGTTTCTATGGTTAGTCTCAACGCCTGTGTAATAAGGGCTATCAGTTACAGGTCACAGACCGACCTCGTCCAGACTTCCTGAAGCTTCACCCATGGTCAAGGGTCATTTAACCCTCCCAATCACCTTTCCTCTAAGCGATAGCTTTATCTCCATTCTACAGAAGAAGAAACTGAGGCAGGGCAGACTCAGGCATTTATCCAAGATTCCACCCCAGCAAGCTATGTTGTCGTAGCTACAAAATGATAGCCAAGATTTCAGGGGGCAAAAGACATCCCTCCAAAAATGAGATAAAAAATGGCAAATAAACCCATGAAAAGATGCTCAGCATTATTAGTGCTTGGCGTAATGCAAATCAGATCCTTCCCCCTGCTATCCGGGCTCAATTTCTTTTTTAAGTAGAAAATAGCGAACCATTAGAAAGGACCGGAAAATAAATCCTAATGCTGTCTATTGCTGCTGGGGAAACAGTTTGCCGAGTCCTCAAAAGTTAGATAGAATCAGGCGTGGTGGTACACACTCATAGTCTAGTACTCTTCGAGGCTGAGGCAGGATCACAAATTCCAGCCCAGCCTGGGTAGTTTAGCAAGACCCTGTCTCAAAATTTAGCAAGGCCCTGTCTCAAAATTTTAAAAGGGCTGAAACTACAGCTCAGCACAAAGGCTCAGGGTTCAATCCCCAGTATCACAAAAAGAAAACAGAGATCGATGTGGAATTGCCCCATGATGCAGCAGTTCTATTCCTTGTTGTCCAAAGAAATTGAAAACTGCCACTCAGATAAAAAACATGGACCTGAACATTCACGGCAGCATTGCGCGCAAGAGCTAAAGGCTCAAAGCCAGCCTGATGCAGATGAACATGTAAACAGAACAAGATATAGCCACGTGGTGGAACATTATGCAGCCATGAAAAGGAATCCAAAACTGATGCATGTTATTTTCAGAAAAAATACTAATGTCCTTAGAAACATATGCTGAGTAAAAGAAAGGATTTTAAAAACACACACATGTTGCATGGTTCACTTTATGTGAAATATTCACAATAGGCCAATCCACAGAGAGGGAGAAATTATCTTGGTGTGATTAGGAGATGGGGTGGGTGGGGGTTACCATTTGTAGGGTACCAGGCCTCATTTGGGGGTGATAAAATGTTCAGGACTAGATTATAGCATTGAAAATATACTAAACACCATTGGATTCTGTGTTTTAAAATGATTCATTGTAGGGCCGGCCAAATAGCTCATCGGATTAAAGTGCCTGCAAGCAGGTGCAGGGGCAGTGGGTTCGATTCCAGGGCCCACAGTGCCAGCCCTGCCCCCTGGGCAAGCTGAGATGGCAATTGAGACTGGACATGGTGGCATGTGCCTATAATCCCAGCTTTTGGGAGGCTGTAAACAGGCGGATCACTATAAATCCAATCTAGTAGTGAGACCCTGAACACCCTGTAGACACTTCCCTAAAATACAAAAAAAAAATTTTTTTTAATGGTGAATTTTATTTCACAGGAATTTTGTCACTTAAAGGGAGGTAAAGGATCTACAATCTGAGGTACAGGATCTCAGGATAAATCCTGAGGGGATTTCACTG
>NW_004524798.1:1760110-1761540 GCF_000260255.1 Octodon degus | reverse complement strand
CTTTCAGACACTCAACAAAGATGGAGAAATACAAGTCAGCATCTTCTGAGGGGTAGCCATTTGTTCAGTTAAGCCTCCACTACTAATAACCCTAGCTGAATGTCCAATGGAGACCCAAGGGCCCAGCACTGAGCACTTGATGCATTCAATAAATTACATCGAGCCATCTTCACATCCAGAACACCAAAGAAGAAAGACAAGGTTCAGCTCAAAGCACTGATCTCTCCAACCAGAATCAGAAGCTCCCAAGGACAGGACTTCGACAGAGGAGGGACGCTACCTGGTGCAAGACTCTTGGGCTTTCTTTGCAGTTTTGCTGTTTCTACCACCGTGAACTGCTGCCCTCTGCCATGTGCCACTCTGCTTTGGAACCAGCTGAGTATGGACTGAAATTTCCACAAACCATGAGCTAAATAAACCTTTCCTTCCTTAACTTTGGGTGCTGGGTATTTTGTCACAGCAATGAGAGAAAAGTAACCAAGATATCAGCTACATAGCGTGGGGCAAATATCTTAACTCTTGGAGCCTGGGCTTTTCTGTAGGGGCCACAGGGGATAACAACAGAGCCTACCTCAGAAGGTTGGTATGAAGACTGGTGATTAACATTACAGAGCTCTTAGAACAGTGTCTTGACTTAGTACGTGCTACCTGATCATCAGCTACTTCAACATTATTACAGCAACACCTGTGAGGGGAAGGACAGAGAGGTACAAAGATCTCCCTCCAGAATACAGGAGGAAGAAAATTAACTGAGTCAGCAAAGGTGGCCAGTCACAATTCTGCCACTTAACTCACTGTGCAAACTTAAACTGATAATCACCCTCTTTCTCTGGTTTTCCCATTAGTCAGGTGAGAAACTCCAGCCAGATTGGACAGACAGAACAGTTTGGCAAAGACCTCTGACTCCCTTCTATGACCTCATGCCCCTGGGGATGCTGAGGAACGCACGTATGCATGCACATACGCACGTGCACACATGCACGTGTCTCTTGGGCTAAAACCAGCTGTGGAGATGACCAGAGAGTTTCCCACAGCATCAGGCTGACCAACTCATCCAAGTTCTCACACTGACAGTTCTGTGGCAGGAAAGCCAGGATGGCGGATCACCCTGATTAAGGCAGTCCCTTTAAAATTCTATATAATCCATCAGTAGCCAAACGACTACTTTTGGTATCACCTTCAGAAACACACTTTTCCATAGCTGTGCAGAACTGTAAAATCACTCAAATGCATGTAGTTCAGAAGAATAGTTTATGTCATTATTGCCACAGTCACGATAAGCCAAGTTGGCTGAGATGATGAGTAACCCTTTAAAACAGAGAGCCAGCTCTACATGCCAAAAACTCAAACTTGACCCAGGTCTATCACCATGCACTAAACTAAAGTCAAAATGGATTAAAGATCTAAACATTAAAGCAGAGACACTAAAT
>NW_004524798.1:1759470-1760010 GCF_000260255.1 Octodon degus | reverse complement strand
TTAATTATTGGAACTGTCCTACCAATTTGATTTGAAACTGTCTCATTGCTATTTGTTTCTCAATAAAATTATGGAGGGGAAAAGGGGTGTCTTTCTTGTTCATTTCCCCACCATCAGGTGTGACAAAGGGAACAAAGGTACAGCTCTCCAGGACCCCAGACTTGCCAGGCCTGAGGCCCAGCTTCTTTCCCCAGGCTGCAGTCTCTTGTACTCCAGGGGGGGAGCTTGCTGAGCCCCAGAGCTGGGTCCCCTGATGTGGGGCCCGAGGCTCTGGGGCCGCCTGAGGCCACGAGTGAAGAGGACTACTCAGACAAGAGAGGACAGGGGAGAAGCAGGGCTGCTGCAGGGCGGTTGAAGCACAGGAACATGGAACCGTGGTCAGTCTTGTCAATTGAGAAATGTGAAGCAAGGCCTGGGGTTCTGCCCTGTGAGGGGCCCTGGGCTCCTTGGGGCTAAACTCACATTCTAACGTGGAGTGAAGGCACCTGCCCCTGTTCCTGTCTCTTCCCCGGTATCCTCAGGATAACATCCAAATTCCCT
>NW_004524798.1:1736083-1758985 GCF_000260255.1 Octodon degus | reverse complement strand
CCCAGCCCTGCCTTCACTCCCACCTCCCCTCCCTCTAGGAGCCCAGCTGATGAGCGCACAAGCTGGGGTGCATTCCGGGACCCACACACACATACACGCGTCCTTCATAACATCCATCACACAGGATCGCGTCGGTCCACCAAGGGCCCCCACTCCGGTGGAAGCCCACCAGGTCAGGCCTGGTCTGTCAGGTTCGTACTCCAGCACCTGCCGTGAGGCCTGTAGCCCAGGGTATAAAAGGAAAAAGCACAAACAAATCAAATCTGGATAGCAAGGGCAAAACCCGGCCCTGTTAGAGCTACAGGGCAAGGGTGAGCAGAGGTTTTGGAGCGCAGCCCTGGGAGGCTACAGTGCACACCTGAGTTGGTCCGGGGCCCAGAAGGCCTTTCCTGTTCTTTTTCACCTGGCCCCCTGGGCTTCCCTTTCCTGCCCAGCTTCAAGAGTCAGGCGCTTCCTCTGTGTGGTCAGCGTAATAGCTCTGCAGTGCAAGGCTGGGCTGGGGTGGGCGGAGACAGGGAGAGAATTTGATATTCAACGAATAGAAATGTATTAGGGCCACTTCTGTGCCCAGCACTGGGCTAGGAGTGGAGATGAAATACACAGAGACTCCAGGTGGGGAGATAGCTCCGCAGTCTAAACACCTGCCTGGGAAGCACAGGGTTCGGTGGCTGGTAGCGCAGGCAGTGCTGGCCCCGGGATCGAGCGTGGTGGCGCATGCCTGTAATCCCAGCACCAGGGAGGCTAAGACAGGAAGATCACTACAAACTGCTTAGCGAGACCCTGTATCAACAAAAAATAGAAGTTAAAGAATGAAATACACGGAGCCTGAGTGTGTGGCCGCACTGCTGCTCCGAAGAGCCTGGTGACCAGCTGCCGTGCGCCGACCTCTGAGAGGACAGCTCCCGCGGGCTATAGGGAAGAAGCGCAGTATGGGAGGAACGCCTGGGAGCTCAGGTCAGGTCGCTCCCTAACTTGATGACTTTATGACCCCTGGCATCATTAAACCTCAACGAACCACATCTGGTAAGTGAGACTAGTAATTACTGGTACCTTGCGACATGCCTGTGAAGATGAGGCATTCATACAGTGAAGGCATTCAGCAAGGTGCCTGGAACTTTTCAAATGCTCAGTGGAACATCAGGAGTTGTCTCGTGGGGCAGTCCCAGCAATCCAGGGGCCAATCGCAGTATCCCAAATGAAGACGGGGAAATCAACAGACTTGGACAGATTTAGGGGGCCACCCACTCACACAGCTCCAGATAATGCCAATCAACTCTGTCCCAGAACTGGCCCACCTCGCTCTCTGTCCCTGGCACCTTTCTCTCCCACGTGCTGTCCTAGGGATGGTGTCTGTCCTGGCTTTAGCAGCCACTTGATTTCTGTCACGATTGTTTCACAAGTCCTAGCTTCATTTGGCCAAACCCCACCCAGCCAGTCCCCACAGAGCCCTGTGGGGTTCCTTCTCTCACCAGCTTCCGTCTACACTACCCCACGGAAGTGCCAGTTATTTCACTAACCTGGGGTTTTCAGTGAGGTCGAGATTTAAATGAAGGCTGGCGGCCCATGAAAAACTGCTGTGTAGGCCTCTTTGGCCAGTTTAGGTTGACTGCAAACAATATAGTGCCTTGCTATTGTCTTTAGGAAAGAGTTCTCTTTTCTCTCTTTTGATTTACAGCCCACGGCGGCGGACTTCAAATGCCTTATCAAAAGGGACGACAGTTCTAATAAATACTGCAGTTGCCCAGTTGCTGGAAACCATGTTTGAGATATCGCCTTCGTTCTGTCTCACTCCAAAACTAGGTTTCTTGCTGAGACATCTCTTCCCTCCAGGGCCAAATCCAGCTACCGGAGCTGTTTATTTATTGTGCAGGGGCTGTTTTACAGATACAGTGGTATGGGACCTGGTGGCCCTTGAGACAAAAATCCTTTACTAGCCAGACCTTTACAGAAGAAGCGTGCCAGTCCTGGACCCAGAGCCCAGCTACCTGCTGCATCCTTGCATCCCCCACTGCATGGCCAGTTTGTTTGAGCTGGAATTTCATTCATCTGTGCATCTTTAGGAAGAGTAAGCATGCTTCTTCAGAAGGGGCTCAGTGCTGGTTAAATCAAGTAGGAAATGAAACTCCCCCCGGCAATCTTAGGCCCGTCCATTCCGATCCCAAACCAGGCCTCAGAGCCAGTACCCTCTGCCTGCTTTGGAAGCTGCATGGTGTTTCAGCCAGTGAGCCGCTGCGTCAGAGGCCTGAGTGCCTGCCTCCCTTAGGAGTAGCTCAAAGACCTTGAACTGTCCCCCACTGGAGAAACATACTCTCGCTGCACGCTCCTGTTAGGCCCTTGAACGTTCTCTAGGCAGACGCCTCTGAGTATAATCATTACAGTAAAAAAAAAAAAAAAAAAGGAAAATTACTCCTATATCAGGATAAACAACAATATAATTTTAGGACAATCCCAGGGCCAGTGAGATAACTCAGCAGACTAAAGTGCCTCCTTAGGCAAGCACAGGGACCGGAGTTCGATCCCCACACCACCTGCTGTGCCAGCCCCATCCCCAGGCACATGGAGATGGCCACCAAGACTGGGCATAGTGGCACATGCACTGGGCCACCACATTGGGCATAGCGGCACATGCCTGTAATCCCAGCACTGGGGAGGCTGAAAACAGGAGGATCACCACAAGTTTGAAAAGCATAGTGAGACCCAGTAACAACCAAATACATTTAAAAAAAAAAAAAAAAAGACTATGCTAGTTATTATCTTTTAGTTTCTTTCTTTCTTTTTTTCTTTTTTTTTTTTTTTTTTTTTTTTTTTTGAGACAGGGTCTCACTGTGTAGTCCAGGCTGGCCTGGAACTCATTGTAATCCTACTGCCTCAGCCTCCCAACTGTTGGGATTGCAGGTGTGTGCCATCACCCCTGGCAATCCCAGTTATAATTTTAAGACTTCTGTAAGGTATGTGGGATCAATGAAGATAGGCATCATCTTTGCAAAGAAAATTTTAAGATTTTAAGTAGGGACATTTGAAAATAGTCTGAGTAAGTGCGGAGATGGACCATGTTTGTGGGTCCGGACATTCAAAAAGACTGCAGCTCACAAGGAAGGAGGCTGCCTTTCTCTCCTCAGTTCCCAAATACTCTCTTCCTCTTCCCTAAATACAAAGACTTATTTTTTAATGGAAGGAAGTAATGTCCAAGTGTTTCTAGTGGCAGCTGGTTTAAAGAGTGATTTCTCAATAAAATAATTATCATAAAGCATTTTTAGCTAAGAGCTATTATTACTGTCACTTTACAGAGGCCCAGAGAGGTTAACTGGGGCACACAGTAAATCTGTGATGGGCACACAGTAAGTCCGGGATGCGGCCAGGAAATGAACGCAGACAGCCCGGGTTCAAGTGCAGATGCTGAACCCTGCTCCCTGCTGCTGTTGAGAGGTCCTCCGGGGCTGTCCCTCTCGCCCTCCTGCTTTCTCAGGAGCTGTCACAAGTGAGGGGAAAGGGAAGTTGTGGTGCTCTCACCGTGCGCCGCAGGGTGTTCTGGGAAATGGAGCAAGAGGCTGAGAAGCAGGCTCCGGGTCACCAAGAATTCTCTCTCGGCTATGGGGAGACTTTGCTCCTGGAGCCTCCGCCACAGTCAGCTCCCTAGCAACTCCAGGAAGCCCTTCCTTTCAGCCTGGACGCCAGTCCCTGCTCCCATGAGCCTGCTGTATTTTCTTCTCCTGGTCTCCATATGGAAACTGTTCAACAGTCCCTGTCCCTGGCATCGTACCCCACACGCCATAGACAGCCCCTACTTCCTGCAGAAAACCCTGAGAGGCAGGGAGGGAGGCGGCCTGAGCCGGAGCCTTCTGCCTGCCTCTGCTACCCGTAACCTGGGCAAGTCCCTGTGCCCAGCATCAGCATCCATGGGACGTGTCTGGCTCGCAAATGATGCCTCATGAGGTGGGAGGTGCTGTTGTATCTCAGTAAAGACGTATGCACAGGCCTCAAGGAGCTCAGCTTAGAAAACTACTTATTCAAGGCGCAAGGCTATCAGGCCTAGGGCAGAAGGGTAGTGTTTGAGGGACTCAGTGTGAGAGGCTTCCTAAGCTCCAATCTCAGCTCCTCTGTGTAGCTGCTGTGTGTACTGAGGAAAGCAGGCAAGACCACTGCCTCCTCAGCGACACCCACGCTGTAGCCTGGAACCTGGACTTTCCACTGGCTCAACTGCAACCGGAAGTTAGTTATGGGTGGAGTGAAGGTTGCTGTGAACTGACCTTCAGATGGGAGATTATCCTGGGATGTCCGAGTGGGCCCCGTGTGACCCCAACAGTCCTTAAACATGAAAGAGGGGGTCGGAAGAAGAGGTCAGAGTGATGTGAAGTGAGAAAGACTCAACTCACTGCTGCTGGCCTTAAAGACAGAAGAAGGGCATCAAGCCAAGAAAGGCAGGCAGCGTTCAGAAGGCAGGAAGGCAAGGAAAGTCACCCCCAGGGCCTCCACAGGAACGCAGCCTACTGACACCCTGATCTGAGCCCCAGGAGGACTCGGGCTTGGGCTGCTGATATACAGCATGTCAGATCACTAATTTGCATTAAGTGATATGGTACAGCTGAGATCAAAAGGGAATACCTTACCTAAATCCCACAAATCTCGTTTTCCTCACTATAAATTGGAGATGACATCCGTAGAGAAGACACAATGATTGAATGAGGTATTGTATGCAAAAAAGCCTAATACAGGGTTTGCTCAGTTTTTCTTTTCTTTTTTGGTGGCACAGTGGTGGCCTGGCAAGCATAAGGTCCTGAGTTCCATTCCCAGTCCAAAAAAAGAAAAAGCAACCTCATTTTCATTCTGACAGTCTTCCCACTTCTTTCACCTTCCCATTGAGAGGTTCCGTGACTTTCTCCCTAGACAAGCCCACCCAACCTCCCTAGGCCGGGCATTCCTTGAGGGGTGGGCATACCTGCCTACTTATTAGGAATCTTCCTCCTTCCTGGAAACTTTCAGCCCACCCTTCTTGGCCTTCCCGCTTTCTGCCATTATGGTTTCCATGGAGATGCTTCCCTCCACCCAAAATCTACCGTATTCATAGGCAGGGCTTCAGGAGGGTGATTGGATTGTGGGGCGATACAGCTGACAAGATGTTGCCTAGTTGGAGGAAGCAAGTCACTGGGGATGTAACCCAAAAGTGTATATCCTCATCCCAGGTCCTCCCTTCCCCCTCTGCTTCCTGACCGCCCTGATGTCAGCAGCGTTCCTCTGCCCTGGGTCTTTCTACCATACTGTCTCTACCTTGGAGCCAGCCAGCTGACCTCTGCTAAAACAAGCCTCTTCTCCGTTAAGTTGTGGGTGGCAGGTATTTTGCCCACTGACCATTATTCAATCTCTGACACTGAGACTGAGAGGCAGAGAAGGTGATGGGATTCGGAGTAGTACCGCACTGTCCCTGGAAACATCTCCTTTGCCAGAAGACGAGGGTGTGCGCCTGGTGTTGAGCTGTGGTGTTCCTTGAAAGCTAGGCTTAGGCAAGTCTCTTTGCACAGCAAACAAGGCCCTTGAGCCCCATTGTTGGGTTCCCATTATGCACCCAGAGAACAGTCTGTATTCTGATATTGGATTGACGGAGGTAAACACGAGAGGGAAATCTCCACTCCTCTTCCCATAAGGAAAGAAAAAAGACCCCACAAAATGCAAATTTAACACATTTATTAGTATGAAAAAGAGAGGAAAAAAATAGGCAAGGAAGTCCCAGCAGCCCTAAGCGGTACACCTCACCTGTCTGAGCAAGGCTTCCCCTATACCCTTGGGGCTCCCAGCTGTACCCACCCCAGGAAAAACTTGGAATCTGCCCACTTACAAGCTGGTAGGAAAGCCTCTAGGGCTGTATACTTTAAGCCATTAATTTTAATGATGTATGCAGATTAGTAAAATGAAGCAGGATATATATTTGCCATGCATCCCCGAGGCAACCGTTGGCATGCCCACGAGGCTTGCAGCGTCTTGAGGGCTAAGGATGTAGGCTCTGCAGTTTAGATTCAAATGGAAGAAGGAGCCTTGGCCTGTTTTAGCATCACCCGTGTCATTGCCTATCCAAAGCACCTGGAAGAAAATCAAGAAACTGCTGTGAGGGTAGTGATATGGGTGAAGGGAAGGAGGAGCAGGAGGAGCAGGAGCAGGGGAGGGGACTGTCATCTTACAGTGGGGGAAACAGAGACGTCAGGCATTTTTCCCCGTTCAGCTGATGACTAGGGGACCTTGCATTTGACCCCAGATCCCAAGCTGCCATGTCCCCACCTCCAGCTGTTGCATCCTTTTTGTGCAGGGGGAAGCTGTATGGCGGGCTCAGAGGACCCACGTGGAGGGGTCACACTACCCAGAAAACTACTCAGATGCAGAAGAGGAACGTGGGAGAGGGGGCAACTTCCCCTGAGTCACAGAGAGAAGACAGAGAACCTAGAGCCCAGCTCTGGTCAGACCTGAAGGCAGAGCCCCTAACAAATCCATGGTCCTGCTTTCTGGAAGGAGCCACGTGAGAGCTTCCAGTAATGGAAGACGATGAAAGTCCTCCATACAGGAGAAAGCATCGGCCCGGGAGTTAGGAGCTGAGCCCAGGTGTACAAGAACACTGACCAGCCCCGGACCCCGGGCTGCAAGGACCCAGGGAGGGATGTCAACCCCATCCCTGGGCCTCATATGTAAGAATTTCCAGTCCACTGTCAGTGGAGCAACCTCTGTCTCTCAGAAATCCCCTCACAGGGCTCCACACACACACCTAGGACCAAGCAGAGAAGCCACAGAAAGCTCAGATGGCTTCGAGTCGTCAGGAGCCCTGCATACCAGTGTCTGCCTTGCGTGAGTTAGGAGCTCCACCGTGCCCAGTTAGCTCCTCCAGAAAACAGGGTTAAAATGCACACCCTGCTACCAGGGTCAAGGGAGGGCACAGCACCCTGGAAATTACAGCCTGCTGCTCTGCGGGAGGGTCCCTGTGCCAAGTGACAGTAGCACAAAACAAAGACCAACAGGGATAGAAGAGAGGATGAGGCATCAATGATGTCCCGTCCTGCTTGGTCCATAACCATTGCAGAGAAGGGATGAAATTCCCTGGGCTTAATAGACTGTGCTAGCTATGTAATAGGATTTGAAAGGGGAATAAGGCAGTGACAGTCGGGGAGAAGCTGTCTACCTCACCTAGGGACAGGAAGGAGGGTATGCTGGGCAGAAGCAGGGCACAGGAAGAGCCCCCCCAGGGAAGAGGGGAGGCAGGTGAGCTGTGGAGTTGCCACAGGAAGGCTGTGGGGAAGGGCAGGAGAACCCAAGAGGACAGGTGCTGACCCTAGTCATGCTAGTGATAACCGGCGAATGTCACAGGTCACAGATCACAGGTCATAGGTCACAGGCCAGAGGTCACAGGTGGTTTCCTGACCACAGCTGGACAGACCCAAGTCTCAACAGCCCTAATTTGGATTTCATAGTCACCTTTTCTGGGTGGCAAACACAGTCCCCTCCATCTCCTCATGAGACCTCTTGGTGACCAGCAGGCCCCCCTGTGTTCCCCATATTCCTCTCACTGGCTCCCTCCTATCCCTCCTGCCTCACTCTTGCCACCCCACAGCTGTGCACAGCCAGGTCCTGGCTCCCCCAGCACCCCATCCCCACACTCCCCCACCCCAAAGGGCGGCCTGACACCTACCTGGGGGGCTTGGAGCCCTACACTGGGTACACCATGTTTCTGTCACAGTGGGGCTTGCAGTGGGGGTTCAGCCAGTGCTCCAGAAACTGCTCCTCAGCACGGTGCTCCAGGATCAGGAGGTGGTGCAGGTACTCCTGTGGGGACAGACAGACCCAGGCTATGAGGGAGGCCACCAGTGTGCAGGGAGGGCAGAGTGACTCTGCTTCCTGATGCATGAACAGCACAGCCTGGCCCAGGGAGGGAAGGAGAAAGCACCTAGGTCCCTCGGTGGGGATGACCAGGCAGGCCCACCCACCAGCAGATAAATACGGAGGCCCGATGGACAGCAATGCTGGGGAGCCCACTGTGGGAACTCATGAACACCCCACTGCACGGTGTCAGGGACCAACCACTGTGGAGGGTGCCGCACTGCCTGCAATCCAGAAATGAATTCACCACTAGTTTATGCCCCACAGCAGCGGGCCTCCAGCAATATCAAGCAACAGAGTCGCCTGAGGCCTTTGGAGACACAGGAAGAGCACCAGTGCTAGATTCAGCCCAGAGGTCTGGGGCAACGCTGGACATTTCGCACTTCTAACAAGTTGCTGCCCCCACCTGGGTCCACCTTCTCTGTGGGGCCAAGAGAGAGTTACAGCACAAGCGGTGTGTGAGGCTGTTCATAGCCTGCCAGGGCATGGTGGTGCACGCCTGCCATCCCAGCAGTTTGAGTTAGGGGGGTTGCTGAGAGTTCGAGGCCAGCCTGGGCTACATAGTGAGTTCAGGACCAACCCAAACTATGTAGTTAGAACTTATTAAAAAAGAAAAAAAAAGAAAAAGAATGCTCATAGCCACAGTGAAAGGGCCGAGTGTTGGGATAGGCCATGTGTCCAGGGATGGGAGGATAAGCCAAGCGGTGATGGTAAGTCAAGCAGTAGGAGGTCATTCTGCAGTGCACGTAGCTAATTATGGCTACTTACAGCAACAGAGGCAGCTCTTAGAAGTAGCATGTTCAGCAAAAAGACCAAGTTCAAGTAGATGACATTTGTAGTGTGATATTTTTTATAAAACTCAAGGGGCTGGAGAGATATCTCAGCAGTCTAAGCACCTGCCTGGCAAGCACAAGGAACCAGGTTCAATCCCCAGTATCACATACCATGTTGTCACTGAAACTGGGTGTGGTGGCGCACACCTATAATCCCAGTACTGGGGAGGCTGAGACAGGAGGGACACTACGAGTCTGAACTGTGTAGCAAGACCCTGGGCCAAATAAATAATTTTTCAAGTCAAACATTAAAGCTAAATCACATAATATTTATGGCTACAGGCACTGGGGATCAAATCCTCTCTTTTATTATGGTGTTTCAGGGGGGTTTTTTGGGGGGGTGGTTGGGTTTTTTGGAGACCCTGGAGACAGGATCACGCTGAGACAGCGATTGAGACTGGGCATGGTGGCGCTTGCCTGTAATCCCAGCGCTTGGGAGGCTGAAAACAGGAGGATCACTGCAAGTCTGATCTACGTAGTGAAACCCTGTACAAAAGGCATAAAAAACAAACAAACGAAATGGTTTTTTTCAATTTTTATTTTTATCCGTACATGTTTCTAGTACGTAATTAATTACCCTCATCATGGGGAGATGGTACATGTCCGTAAGACTTCTTCTTCTTTTCATTTCCCCTTTGTCATCCCTTCTTCCCTCTTCTCACCACGGAACATTATATGACAGTGAAAAGGAATGACATGCTAATGCATGGATGTGTGAGACAGCATGGTTAGGCCTTCGACAGGTTATGCTAGTGAAAGAAGCCAGGCACAAAGGCCACACAGCAGCAGGAAGCCGCTCCTCGTCAATCCCATGAGCCTCTGTGCCCAGCACCTCCCAAGCCGGGACGCTGATGTCAGCGTCTCCCCCACTGTCTAGCTCACCCTCATCCTCAGCGTAAGGACTTTGAGTCTGACAGCTCTCCAGCGCCCCCTTTCCGTCCCTGCCGCTTCCACAGGGCAAGTCTCCCAATGTCCAGCGAGGAGACTACCACCTCCCGGTTCTAATCTGTCACTCAGCCTCGAGTTCCTCCTACCATCCCTCTGGCCATTCACAGTGACCGGACACCACCGTCCTCAGAGGCCTACACCAGCCCACCTGCCTGCCAGAGGCATCAGGTGACAGCCACGCCCTCCGGGGTTTGTCTGCGGTTCTGCCTTCTGCATCCACCAACTATTCAACCAACCAGATTTAGGCCTATGATAGCTCTATCTGTACTGCGTTTACACAGACTTCACATTTTTGCTGTTATTCCCTCAACAATATAATACAGGGCCAGCCAGATAGCTCAGCGGATTAAAGCACCTGTAAGCCATGCCAGCCCCATCACTGGGGCACACTGAGACAGCCACATGAGACTGCGCGTGGTGGCACGCGCCTATAATCCCGGCACTTGGGAGGTTGAAAACAGGAGGATCACTACGAGTCCAATCTAGGTAGTGAGACCCTGTAGACCTTGTATTAAATACATTAAAAACTAATATACTACAGCAATGACTTACACTGCATCCATGCTGCATTAGGTATTGCTAAGTAGCCCAGAGATAATTTGAGGTGCACAGGTAGGTGTCTGTAGATTATACGCAAATCCTTCTCTATTTTCTATAAGGGACTTGGGCATCCTCTGATTTTGCAATCCATGGGGACTGTGCATACTTATGGAACCTGTATTTGTGAGCCAGCAAGTGGGGAGGGAAGCGACCTGTAGGATCGGCTGCCTTCCCCCAATCTTTCCGCAGTAGCGAGGAGGCCCCTCCAGCTCTTCCCATAGCTACCATTTGCAAATCAGCGAGCTTCTCTAGAACTATGGTGTCTCCCTCGGGTGTTTCACCTGAGGGCACTGTAAAGATGCCTACCACTCAGAGCCACATGAGCAGCTTAAGGGACTTACTGAAGATTCTTCTGGCAGCCAGAGAACTGGCAAAAGAGCCACCATGGTTTATATCTAGACGTTCCCCCCAAGTCTCATGACTCATCGGTGGTACCTTTGGGAGGTAACTGGATCACAGGTGTGTGATGACTGGATTCATCCACTGATTAGGTTAGGACAGTTGTGGATGTGGGTGATGGGAGGGCCCTCTCTGGGTGTGGGAGGCACCAACCAATAGCCTTATAGCCTGAGTGGAATAAAAAGGGAAAGGAAGGCTAGCTGCTGGCTGCTGGCGTGTGCACACAACATGTGCTGTTTATCCTGTGATGCCACCCTGCCTCGGAACCAGCCGACTGTGCACTGAAACCTCTGCCAACTGTGAGCCAACACAGAGCTTCCCTCCTTGTAGTTGTCGGGGATTTTGTCCCAGCAACAAGAAAGTGACTAAGAAGGAGGCCATCACATGGAGACCTGCAGCTCTCAGGGGAGAAAGTGTTAGCGGAACCTCTCAGACCTTGAGCGTGAGGGTGGGCAGCTCCAGTCCTGGACCGGGAGCTGTTCTGCCACCAGAGCAGAACAGGAGGAACAGGGGCAGATACCCCAACTTCTTTCTCCTCCTGCCTTCAGTCTTCGGCTGAGCTTGATCTGAAGCCAAGTGAGACAGCCCGCCGAGGTCAGCCTCACACTAACTGATGTCTGAATGCTGTGCTTATGGCATGTGAGCCAGCACAATAGCATGCAAGAAAGCTGGCTAGACAATCCAGCATAACAAGCCTTTCACCAGAAAAGCAGTCTGCACTTTGAGAGAGAGCAGGCACATTGGATAATGCAGTGTTTTGGGCAAGATTTAATTATTTGAGCTTGTTTCTGTAGCAGAAAAATCTTCAGCCATGGAAACTCTCCTACAGCCTTGAAAAAGAGCCTAGTTCAGACCTTTAGGTCTTTCTGCTTCTAGAATGTCCTCTAGGAACTCTGCATTCTGTCTCAAATGGAGTCATTACAGCCTGCTTAGGCAGGGGCAGAGGCTGGGGTTCAATCCCAGTGTGCCAAGCCAGCCCCGCCCCCAGGGTGCACTGAGACAGGATTGAGATGGGATTGAGATGGGATTGACACACCTGTAATCCCAGGCTTGGGAGGCTGAAGATAGGAGACTCACTACTAGTCCAATCTACTGGTGAGACCCTGTAGAACCTGTATACCCTGTAGTCCCTGTACTAAATACATGAAGAAAAAAGAAAAAGAAAAAGAAAAAATACTCTTAACTTCACCAACAGCTACATCGCATAAAGATTCTTCTCAAAATTAAAAGTCAAGACTGGGAGTGGTGGCACGCGTCTGTAATCCCAGTGCTTGGGAGGCTGAAAACTACTATGAGTCCGATCTGTGTAGTGAGACCCTCTAGACCCTGTACTAAATACATTTTTAAAAATTGAGTCATTGCAGAAGACAAGAATATGCAGTGAAATGAATTATGAAGTATCCAACTTTTCTGAATTTTTCTCCCCCATCCCCAAACAGTCTGAATACGTTTGGTGATTGTTGTTGTTAGACTCATCAAAATACATGGGAAGTGAGACCTTGTGCAAAATACATTTTAAAAACTCAAGAAATAAAAATAAATAAACATAGGAAGTCCTGGCAGGGTGACTCTGGGTCAGCTAGGGTGAAGAGTAGCTGGTGAGAGGGAGCCTTGTGGGACCAACAGTGACTCCCCAGCTGCTTTTGGGACACGCTTGTGACTTTCGGGCTGAGTTCCTGCCCTGTCCAGGGAGTTTTTGGCCTGAAGAGTGGTACTTGGGGAGCACAGGAAGGCAGAGTGGAATCTGGTAAATGAGAAACAACAGTGGTCCAGCACATAGCTTCAGTGGCCAGCTATCCCACAGCAGCAGAACACTAAAGGAAAGGCATGCTCCCTTCTCCTCGCCTGCCTCTGTGCCAGGTGACATGGCACAGAGGCTCCAAGGTCTGGGTCCCTTTCAGATCTAGACCTGGCCAATATTGCTTTACCTCCCCAGTCTCAAGGTACCATCTGCAAGATGGGAATCGCAGGAATACTACTTCACGGGTTAGTAAGAGTTTCACCCCTCTGGACTGTTCTCTTCCCCTTTCCCCAGCTCTGTGTCCCAGGGCTAGGTGCTGGGCTTCTAATTAGGTTCTAGATGCTGTGGATTGTAATTGGGTTCAGCAGGCCGGGAATGGAAGGCAGGAGGGTGAGAAGCCAGAGAGTTTAGTTCCTGGCTGCTTGGAAGGTCACAGCAGGCTGGCTCATGCCTGTCCTGAAGTCACGGCCTACTGAGGGTCTGTCCCCACCAAGTGCCAGGAACCATGTTCCCCTTACTCTTCTATGCCTAAGGCCTCTTAGCCCCAATATTTTATCATTTCATGATGGTTTGCCTGAATTCGGCCCACATTTTGTAAAAAGTCTCTATTGAATCTTCCAAAGTTACCCAGTTTCCAAGGTGGGGACCCATGGTACAGGGTCTAGGCACACAGTTCCTGGCACAAGGTAGGAATCTCAGACACATTAGCTATTCCCTTTAGTTACTATCAGATAAGCAAAATCTGAGTACACTTGGTGGTTGTGGGGTTGAGCCTCGTCCCCAGGAACTGGTCCACAGGTGACCCACAGTATAGGTTTGATGAATGCTGCATGGAAGACCCCAGCAGCCCTCCTCAAAGTGTGGTCCCTGCTCCCTCAGGGGTCCATGAGGTCAACACTATCTTTAGAAAAATCCCAAGACATGACGTGCCTCCTCGGTGCACTGGCATCTGCGTTGATGTACCAGAGAAATCCTGGACAAATGCCAGGTGCCTTCCCAGGGATCCGGACAGCGGTAGCCAGTGCCCTGCATCTTTTTATACCATACACTCTGTTACAAAATTGAAAATCAAATGTTCCGGAAGTGCCGGAACATGCTGATAAAGCAGTAGAGAAGGATCCACTGAACGCACCCCAGTAGCCGCATGACCAAGCGTCGTGGTTTGCACAAGCAAACACGCTCGTGCAACTGTTGCTGGCACGAATAGAAATAGCCATACTTTATCCCCGTGTTTTTGGTCAATATCTTGAAAAGGAGTCAACCAAGCTGTCACTTAAGGAAAACAATAGACAGGACTTGTTGCTAACTAATACAATCTGAGCTTTCAGGATTGGAAAACTTGCATCTGCTAGTGTAAGGTTCAAGCTTCAGGGATATTGGCATGCGCCTATCATTTCAGCTTCTCAGGAGGCTGAAGCAAGACAATTTAGTTAAAAACCAACCAAGACAACTTAGCAAATCCGTCCCAAAAAAATAAAATTAACGAGGGCGGGAAAGTTCCTATGTGATAGAGCCTCTATGAATTTGACCCTTGTACTGCAAAACTAAATTAAGATAAAATAAAGCAGCTAGGGGTGTAGTTCAGTGGTAGAACACCTGTGTGACCCTGGATTCCAATGGCTAGCAGAGAAAAAAAAATAGTTTTACTGATGCGATCACGGTTCATATTAACAAATCTCACCAACGATATTCAGCACCTTTTGTCATTAGATACTCATTTGTACCCTTACTCATTTAATCTCCGCCTTTCTCACCCAAATATCCAGCCAGTACTTTGTTTTGTTTTGTTTTGTTTTAAGAGACAAGTTCTCTTTGTATTGCCCAGGACGATATCAAACTCCTGGGCTCAAGTGATCTTCCTGTTTCATCTTCCTTAGTAGCTGGGACTATCTGTACATGCCAACACACCCTGCCCGACTAGATTTTAATTTCTTATGACAGGGATCCATGTATACCTGGCCTACGGCTAGTGCCTCACACATAGTAGGACTTTGATACAACTTACCAGAGAAGTGAATTAGTGAAATAGCTGTTGTTGCTCTACAATTTTACCCAATCTCCTGGAAACATTTCTTGACATCTGTGTCAATGTGCTCATTACTATAGCTGAGACCAACAGTACATAAAAAGCATCAAAAACAATATCTATGCCACACTCCTAAACAGCAGCTGAAACCATCATTGAAGAAAAACAACCAAAATAGACACACACAGAGAGAACAAGAGGGAAACCAGCACTGGTTTCCATGACATCTCACTATTTATTTCAAATGTTAGGAAAATGAGCCTGCCACAGAGGCCTAAAAGCAATCATTAGTCAAAGATGAAAAGCCAAACTGCAAATCTGCTAAAAGCCACAAGTTCAACAATTGCATTGGCTGAGTTAGAAATAACCCAGCATTAATGATAATCTCAAATGTTCCTGGACCGAGAGAGAAGAGTGAGATGGAAAATAGGTTCTCATTTCTTTAGATTCCTTTTGACAAGGGGAAGGGAGAACAACAACATAAAAACCAGTATTTGTGTTCCATGTCGGATGCCAATTGCAATGACTCGAAGTAAATAACTTCCCCACAGCTAGAAAGGAAAATAATTTCCAGTAATTAGAATGGAAATGGCAAGAGATGCTTATTACAACTCTGGAGAGGCTCGATGATGAAATCCAATACCCACCAGACTCTGATGAGAATCATAAAGTGGACAGTTTATCTGCGTATCACCTAGGCAGAAATTTTGTCCTCAAGAAATGAAATCCTTCCTCTGAATTTTTTTCCCCAAGAAATGAAATCCTTCCTGTGAACATCTGAGGCCCAGTGACATTTTCAAAGAATTATTTTGCTCACTAGTAAAAGCAAGGTAATCCCACAGGTAGGAGGATGGCTCAGAACATGACTGGATCAGGTCCCACCCTCCGGGAAGGCAGATCAGCGCTGTGTCCTACTAGTATCCCAGCTACTCTGGGTCAGCTTTGAGATCACAAGGAACAAGAGGATAACAGAGTTACGATGTGCATTTGTCAAGGGGCTAAACACAAAGACTACTTACAGTAATGCTAATATGACTTATACTCACCCAACAAAAACATTCCAGAAAGGAACATGGGCCAAAGTGGCAGCCTTCCTAGAAAGGCAAATTCCCAGGCACAGAGGGCTTACAAACACGATCACAAAAGACATCCTTTAAGCTCGAATGTCATCCTTTTAAAGAATTTCCATGGCTCGCCCTAGCATTTGGCAAACAATGCCACTCTTCAAATTGGGAAAGATGACAAGAAGCTTAATGAACTTAAGTGAGCCAGTAGGAAAGATTCCTGTGAAATAAGCTCTGGGTCCTGCAGTTGAGCTGTGTTCCGCACAATTGCCCTCCTGGAGAGGACCAGAGAAAGGAATGGAAATCAACATAATGAGTATTTTGTAGATATCGATACTGGGTGGGTGCTGGGACCAGGAAGTCACACACACTGCCCATCTCCTCAAGGAACTTAGAATGATCTAGCAAGAAAAATATAAAAATGTTCAAAATAGTAATGCAGTGCTGCGAGTGTCATCGATGCACTGTAGAGGGAGGAGGCAGCTGAAGAGTCTCTCAAGAGACCCGCAGTTAAAGTGAGTCTCTCTCAGGAGTGAGGTAGCTTGCTTGCTTTGGGCACTGAGGCCTAGTCCCACCTACACACATTTGATTGATTTCCTAACTTTGTGGATCCCAACATATCCCCCCTTTCTTGTTTTGTTTTCTCAGAGATGGGTGGTCCATTGCAGTTAGTGTATTTGGAGAAGTCTTTTCTTTTTCTTTCTTTTTTTTTTTTAAGAATGCACATTCTAAAAAAATTATTTACAAACTTAAATGCCAGGGAAGCACTTATTCTACTGAGCCATCTCCCCGGCCCACACACAGGAGTCTAGCACAGCCCAAGGCTGGCTCAGGATAGGAAGGAGGAGGGGACAAGAGACAGGAAGTGGGGGCCGGCAAGATAGATCAGCAGACTAAAGCTCCTACTTAGGCAAACTTAGGCAAGTGCAGATTCCGAGGTTCAGTCCCTGGCACCACATGTCCCACCAGCCCCACTCCCAGGGTGGGCTGAGCCCACCACAGAGTCCAGGGGTGTAATCCCAACGCTGGGGAGGCTGAAAGCAGGAGGATCACCATGAGTCTGACCCGCAACAACCAAATACATTAAAAAGAAGAAGAAGAAAGCAGGAAGTGGGGCTGAAACCTGCAAGCTCACCTGCTATGGATGCCTGAGCTGTTACTTCACAGACCTCTGCAGAGCCAGGTGCAGGTGCTGGCTTAGCAAACAGCCAACGGCAGACTCAGAGCCCCTCGGGACAGGGCACCTGGCCCAGAGGTGCGGGCTTGTCAGGCCCTTGACTGTGCCCCACCATACCCGAGTCCAGGCAACTGCCTCCTTTCTCTCCATCCTAATCCTCTGCCCTTGGCCCTGTCTCCTGTCTCCTCTGTGTTTGCCTGCCCCTCCCCAGGACCCTTTGGCTTCCTCCTTCTCTGCTGCCCTCTGCTCCCACTCCTCAGGCCTGGGTGTCTTTGCTTCTAATTGCATCTAGGACCATGGGTCTAAAGCCCAGTTCTATCTACGCTTCTCCCTGGGTAAAATCCTCCCACCATTTCTCTCTGTACAGGAGATAAAGTTCAGGACACTCCAACCCTCCCTGACCCTGCCTTTGGCTGGCTTCCAGGCCCGGCCCACTGCACCCAGATGTTCTGAACCACCTCTTACTTCCTGTGCCCGAAGACACACATTCACCTTGAGCAGCCTGAAGTCTGGATGTGTGTGTGTGTGTGTGTGTGTGTGTGTGTGTGTGTGTGTGTTTCTGTTTCTGTTTCTGTTTTTTGAGATAGGATGCTTTGGGGCCGGCCTTGAGCTCCAGGCAATCCTCCTACCTCAGCCTCCTGCATGCTGGGATTATAGGTGTGCACTTTGATTCATTTTTAAGTCGCTCTGAATGACAGGCATCAGCTCATCCATCAAACCCTGAGCAAAAGCCTAGGAGACCCAGCATCCAGCCCGGCCCCTGCTCCTTCATGCTCAGAGACTTGACTTCCACTGACTAACCACCATCCTAAGTGTTCCACCAGGAGCTACTTTGTTGCTACTGCTTAAAATCATTACTTTACATTATTACTTATAAAGTTACTACAGTATTATGAATAAAAATGTTATTTGTAACCTCATTTTAGAGTTTTTGGTTTGTTTGCTTTTGAGACACAGCCTTGCTATATAGCCCAGGCTGATCTCAAACTCAAGGAGATCCTGCTGTCTCAGTCTCCCCAGGGCTGGGATTACAAGCATGTGCCACCACACCCAGCTTCAGGCCCAGCCCGGGGCACCCAGGATTCCAGGGCTAGCACAACATGCAGTACCAGGGACCAAACTGGCTGTTGCACTTGCCAGGCAGGCACCTAGATCATTGAGCTACCCTCCCCCCCCCCAGCCAAACCCCACATTTTAATAAGAATCACTTCTTGGCCTAGGCTCATACTTGAAATACCAGCACTGGAGAGGCTGAGGCAGGAGTATTGTGTGTTCAAATCAGCTTGAATTTCATAGCGAGACCCTGTCTCCAAAAAAAGACCTGTTCAATAAAATCACCAGATGCCTGAGTCCACAGCTAGTGAAGGCAAAGGCGGCTGCAGGTCCTCGGGAGGCGAGCCATGGATGGAGACACAGTGAAGAGGCTGAGATGCAGCCCGGCATGAGAGCCATGGAGGGGATCCAGCCTGGACCACAGAGACACCTCGCAGACACCTATCTGGGGTGATAGCTTCCTTCACTGGGGTGCGGCAGAAATAGCCCGAAAGTCAGGACGGCCATAACCACAGGAGGAGCTGGGCCAGGGCTGGACAAGCTTGGCAGAGGCTAAGGGCATCCCAAAAGGAAGACAGGAATGGGTCCCTTGGTTCTGGAAGACTAGGCCGGGGGCCACTGTGAGCCCAGGGAACAAAAGCAGAGGGACAAGATCGGGCCACACCCACAGCTGGGTCCAGCGCTTTCCAGCCTCCACCGACAGTCGCTGGCACCAGCCAAAGGGAGCGGCTGCCTAGGAATCATTCTGGGTGCCCCTCCACAGCCCATTCAGGACCCCAGAAGTACCACCAGCCTGTATTTCTATTTTAAATACCTTGCTCACCGTGAGTAAGCCGAGCTGGCACAGCCAAAAGAGGAAACAACGGAGGTAAAGGCTGCAATCACAGGTAACTTCTACCAGAGGCTGTAGAGGGCTGCTGTCTTGCAGTCCACGCTGGGACAAGCACCAGGTTAATTTCAGACGAAACAGCAGCCAGGCGTTCATTCACTGAATAACTTTGTTTGTTTGTTTGTTTGTTTGTTTGTTTGTTTTCAATAGAGGGGACTGGACACAAGTCCTTCACACTGACCCACATCCCCAGCTCTTATTGTATTTTTTGAGATAGAGTCTTGTTAAGTCACTAACTTGTCTAGGCTGGGCCCAAGCTTGCAATCTTCCTGCCTCAGCCTCCCAGAGGATTAGAGGCACCACACATTACCACACCAGGTTAACAGCCTTTTCTTTAACCTGGCCAAGGCTGGGTACTCACCTGCATGGGCTCATCGGGGAATCCAGGCTTGCTGGCCCTGTCCTGCCTCCGTGACCTCAAGAGCTGTTTGGCTTCTTTTTCCTTCAGAATCGGGGAGGAATCTGAAAAATGCAAGAAGGTGCTCAGGGTCTCTCAGAGCCTGCTGCTTGCCCCTTCCCTGCAGCCCAAGGAAAGGATTCAAAAGTAGGATTTTGGTGGAAGCACAATAGTTCTTCCCCGGAGACTTGATCCAAAGGGTGTGGATTCCAGAGAGTTCAGAGAAAACTTTTCAGTCCTTTCTCATACGGTTAAGGGGACAAAGCTGCACAATTTTTAAATCGATTTCTCTCTTGCTGTGGCCATTTCCTTTACAGGTCCGCATGGCTTTACTATGTTTCTGTAAATGTATTTTTTCAGTTCTCCAGTCTGTGCTTCTCTTTCCTCGGGTCTGCTTTGGTGGGATTTTCTTTTCTCTAAATCCTCAACAGACACAAACAAACATGTTGTTCTGGAAGATTCCCAGTCACAACAGGATTACATTGAGCTTGGTCATCACCACCCCCCTCAAGGAGGAAATGATGAGAATAGAATTAAAGTGTTTGGGGAATCACATGTGAGTGCTAAGGAGTACGAACAAGACCAAAGCACACCAACTTTGTGTGCTTTGCTATGAACCGTAAAGAACTGCACAACTGAGGGTGCAGCAGCATTTTTTGACTGGCTAATACTCAATGAGTGCTCAAAAACATTTAAAGATTGATTGATTGATTGATTGATTGATTGATTGATTTTTGGTGGAACCGGGCATTGAACTCAGGCCCTTGAGCTTGCCAGGTAAGCACTTATTCTACTGAGCCATCTCCCTGGTCCCTTAAAGATTTTTTTAAAAAATATTATAATAATTTGGGGGCTGGGAAATAGCTTAGCGGTTTAAGCACTTTCCTGGCAAGCATAAGGACCTGGATTTTATCCCCAGTACCACATGCCAAGGTGCCTGCCATCGAATCCTGGTGTGGTGGTGCATGCCTGTAATCCCAGCACTAGGGAGGCTGAGAAAGGACAATCAGTACAAGTCTGAGCTGTATAGCAAAACCTTGTATCTAATTAATAAAAAAGATTAATAATAATAATAATAATTTGGGCCAAGAATATAGCTCAGCAGCACCAGCACCTGCCTGGCCAAGTCTAAGGTCCTGAGTTGGATTCTTGATACTCTCCCCTAAGAATAATAATAATAATAATAATAATAATAATTTACCCCACATGATAGTAATCCTAGAAGTCTGCTCTTTCAGAAGAAAAAAAAAAAAAAAAAAAACCACTAAAATGTCTAACATGGAACAAAAGTCCCAGGTCCCCTCCTATTCCTACTATGGTTCTGGCCTAGAGGTAGCCTGGCTCCTGCAGCGGGCTCCCACCTGACACGGAGGCCAGCATCATCGTGCCGGCCAGCAGCAGCGCAAGCCATTTCTCCATCCCGCCGCCTGGTCTCTCTCTGGGCTGCCGCTGAGTGAGCTCTCGGGCTGAGTGGTGTCGCGGAGGACGCCGAGCCTGGCGGGGCACTTGTTTATACTGAGCAGCAGGACCCGCTGTGTGACGCTAAGTGTGTGTGACACTGTGTTCGCGGGAATGGCTGCTAAAATGTTTTCCTCTGCATTCCTTCAATTTTCATCCCGAGGAAGGAAATGACATCTGGAGGTGACTTGCAGGGAGCCGCTTGCAGTACTCGTTTCCTGTAGACGGAGAGATTGACTGTGTTCTTACAGAGTTTCTGAGTGTTTTGTTTATTTGTAGCTCTTCACTTCACTGAGGTTTTTTGGGTTTTGTTTTCCTGAGACGGGATCTCATTGTGTGTAGCCCAGGCTGGCCTTGAACTCCTGATGATCCTCCTGCTTCAGCCTCCCACGTACCATGATTAGGTTTGGGCCAACACACCCAGCTCATTTCACAATTAACCATCCCTTTGCATAATCTACATTTTTCCAAAGCCTATTCATTAATCTAGTTTGAATCCCCTTCCCCCAATAATTTCAAAGGGAGGTAGGGAAACCAGCAAGAGGCATCATGGGCGGGGGGCTTTTCCCAGCTGACTTTGGAGGCTGAAAGACCAGAGTTCGAATCCCATATTCACCTCTTCCTGGCATGACATCCTTAGGTACGTCACTTCCCCTTTCTGAACCTGTGTCTTCTGCTCTGTGAAGGGCTCACAGTGCCTGCTTCGGATGTGTGAAGGCTGAGGACAAGCTGTGAACTCCACGTTACCTGTGCCTGCTCCTTCATACCTAGCTTCTCCTCACACCGTGACAGCCGGGGATGCACGATAAAATCCAAGCTCACACACTGGATGCTGAGGGAAGGCCTACAGCTCCCATCTTCAGACTTACAGTGTGTACTGGGTATGGGGGCGTACACCTGTGATCCAGCCCTCAGGAGGCTGAGGCAGGAGGATCGCTGCAAGTTCAAGGCTGGCCTGGGCTACATAGTGAGTTCAAGGCCAGCCTGGGCTACATGGGTAAGAGACCACTCTGCAGGTGATGAAACCTTATAACATTTGAGACCTACGGAGAAGCCCGAGGCCACTGCAGATGTTCCCAGGAAGGGTTCTGGGATTCCAGCTCTTTCTTTTCTTTCCTTTATTCCCCAGCTGAAGCAGATTTACCCTATGGCACCCTCCAAGATAAGCTGCCTTGCCACAGGCTCAAAACAATGGAGCCACTAGGTGTGGGGGTGCACACCCAGGAGGCTGAGGCAGGAGGACGGCCATGAGCTCGAGGCCAGCCTGAGCTACAAAGTGAGTTCAAAACCAACACGAACTCCAAAGTGCAACTGTGCCTCAAAAAGATAAGTAAATAAGTAAACAAACAAATAAGAAAGAAGTCAACTGAGAGTGGACCAGCAGCTCCCAAACTGAAAGCAGCAGCATCCTTTCATCTGTACAGGGCCACACACAGAGTCTCTCAGCAGCCAAATACCACACAGAAGGCTATTTTCATAAAGACAAGAAAATCTTCTTGTTGAAGTCACAGCCTTCATGTGCAAGTCCCCTTCAATTCACCTATAAACTTCCGGTGAGCCACGTGCTGTGGTGTACTGCTATAATTCAAGCTACTGGGGAAGCTGAGGCAGGAAGGTCACAAGTTCAAAACCAGTCTCGGCCACTTAGCAGCAGCCTGTCTCAAAACTAAAAAATAAAAAGGGTTGGAGGTATAGAGCATCCCTGGGATTGGTCCCGGTGCTAATCCATCCCTCAGTTCATCAGGATCACATGATGACATTATTCGACATATTAAAAATAGGTCTGGAAAGAATGTAACATATATTTGGATAGAGCTCCATGGAAGAACAGCAGACTAATGTTTCTGTGGCTACTTTGCTGGTTCCAAAGAAAAGAAAACCTGATTTGTAGCTGTTGGAGTTTATGCCAGTGCTGTGTAACTGATACCAAGCCAAAATTCCTGCCCACTTGGGTGGTGGAAAGAGGTTCTGAGCAGATGGTAAACCAGGAAACAAAAAGCATACATTGCTAGCAAAGTTCCCTCACAGGTTCATTCGGTTTGGTGGTTTCATGCACTCCATGCTATTAAAATCCTTCTGAGGCACTGCGTGTGGTGGCGCACGCCTGTAATCCCAGCACTTGGGAGGCTGAGTCAGGAGGATGTTGCAAGTTCCAGACCAAACTGGGCCACAAAGTGAGCTCAAGGCCAGCCTGGGCTGCTTAGAGAGACACTGTCTCAAAATGAAAAAAAAAAAAAAAATCCTTATGCTTTCATATAGACTTCAAGAACTAAGGAATTTTAGGATCATTATTTTAGGAATATATATCTATATCTATATATAGATCACAACTATCAGGTTTTTATGTGCCTATTCATATGTTACATTCCCTTTCTCTTTGTGGTTGGGTGGAATACTATGTTATTTTGTTATATCAAAAAACACCTTCCGTGGGCCAGAAAACAATCTACACCTATCCACAAATTT
>NW_004524798.1:1727062-1733848 GCF_000260255.1 Octodon degus | reverse complement strand
CTAGAAGATACCTGCAGGCAGATGTTAGGTGTGGGTAGGTGTAGAATGTTGGATTATCAGTGTTACAGTTTGTGTCTAGATGTCCCCCAGGGGGCAAGGAGATGGCTCAGCACAGTAAGTGTTTGCCTGGCAAGCTCAAGGGCATGAGTTCAATCCCTAGTTCCACCAAAAAAAAAAAAAATAGATGTCCCCCCAAAGCCTCTTGTAGTCATGAGTGGGCTCACAGAGTTTTGATTGACTTTGGGGGCATTGCTGGGATTATGGGTGTGAGTGCTGCTGGGATTCTTGCTGCTGGGATTATGGGTGTGAGTGCTGCTGGGATTATTGCTGCTGGGATTATGGGTGTGTTATACCTACCCTGGGGCGGCAGCCCGCATGCAACGTAAGGGAGGAAGGTAGGCTTGCTCTCTGCTGCCCCCCCCCCCCCCCCTTTTGCTCTTGCTGCTTTTCCTGTCTTCTGCTGCCTTGCACTGCTGTCCCTGTGCCACTCTGCCTGGGAACCAGCTGATCAGGGACTGAAACTTCCCCACATTGTGAGCTAAATAGGCCTCTGCATCCTTGACTTTGGGTGCTGGGTATTTTGTATCAGCCATGAGAGAAAAGGCCATCAGCATCAGTTCTTCCCCGCATGCTCTTGACTTTGGGCTGAACTTTGGGGTACACTGAGAGCTTTGGTGGATGAGATGATAGCAGAAGTGACAAACGGGCATGTAATGTACTTGTGACGCTAAGCCACTCAAACCAGGCCACTCAATCAGCCTCCAGGAACCACAGTCGGAAGTAGAGCCACCTTCAACCTGCAGACCCTTGAGAATAAATTATTACTATTGTTGTAGCCACCGAGTCTAGGGATGGCTTGTTACACCTCACTCTTCTGACTGTAGCTAACTATACAGAAGACAATAGTAGGATGTTTAGCGTATCCAAAGCCAGACACTACTAGGTCTGAGACGTCAACTGGGTCACCACCATCATCATCAGGTTCCACCAGAATGTCATTGGAACACAAGTGGGGACTTCCAGTGTGGTGTAATAGTTAAGACTGTGGGCTGCAGCATCACCAAGGACGTGGGCTTGAATCTTGATTTGCAAATGTAAGGCCTGTATTACTAGGAAGCTGTGCTCCATTGGACAAAGTTCTTTCTTTCTTTCTTTCTTTCTTTCTTTCTTTCTTTCTTTCTTTCTCTCTTTCTTTTTGTCTTTTTGATACAGGGTCTCGCTATGCAGTTCATGGTGGCCTTAAACTCACTTTGTAGTCCAGGCTGGCCTTGAACCCGCAGTGATCCTCCTGCCTCAGCCTCCCGCATGTTGATATTAAAGGTGTGTGCCCCGCTGGACAAACTTCTCAGCTTTCCAAATCACTGATTCTTCTTTATTCAAAAGAAGAGAATTCTAATGAAACTCCCTTGTTAAGGTCGTTTTGAGACCTAAAAGAGATAGCATATTTGAGAGTGTAATAACTAGAGTCTAGTACTTGGAAACCATCGTCATTTCTATTGTCACCTTTACTACCCGAGAGTCTGATACTGTACTTAGAAATCACCGGGATGAAGACGCCTCTCCCTTGTCTCAGTGAAGTCGCCCCAATGCTCACTCCCTTCTCAGACATATTATAGAAAATCTGTACAAAACATTTCTTTTTCTTTTTTCTTTTTTTTCTTTTGCAGTACCAGGGATTGAACTCAGGACCCTGCACTTGTCAGGGAAGCGCTTATTCTACTGAGCTATCTCCTCGGCCCCCAAAACATTTGAAAGGAACAGAGATAGTAGAGATTAATCGCACCTATTAGGATACATGGATTGAACTCAGGCCCTTGTGCTTGCCAGGGAAGCACTTATTCCACTGAGCCATCTCCCTGGCTCCCTAGGATACATGTTATATGTTGTCAAAATAAAAATGTCTTTATTAGAACAGAAAATTCAGTCTCTTCTTAATGTGAGCTGCTCCCCCCCCCCCCAGTCCTGTCCTTGTCCTGTCCTGTGTCCCTGGTTCCCCTCCACTCAGCCTCAGTGGGGGGGACACAGCCGCCCCTTCCTGTTTGGAGCAGTACAACAGCAGGTTGTTTGGCCTTGGACAGAGCCCTTCCCTGCCTGCTGTGTGCTTCTGGGAATGCACTGTAATTCCTCCGGCGGGCCCAGGACATTGGGCTCCACGGGTGTCCACCCAGCCGGTGAGGACAGCCAAGGTCAGCAGTGGGCCAGAGCCAGGCTGCCGCCCAACCTGAACAGGATGCTGAGGACACTGGCAGGGGGGCAGGATGTGAGCCGGGAACAAATGGCCATCAGAGGGGAGGGGAGCGTGGGCAGCGAGATGTGGGAGCCGCTACACAGGCCACTGTCACTTTACATTTCATTCAGGAAAAGCACCAGGCCCTTAGCTGGGACAGACAGCATGAACTCCGGGGCTGGTTTTCACTGTGGAATGTCAGGCGGACTGTGAAGGCTTCCACAAGGCCAGGAGATGCAGTAGTGGTTCACAAAGCTTTAAACGTAGAAAAATCAGCTCACAGATATCTGAGATGCCCCCGACATGGAAGAAAAGATAGAGACAGACAGACGGCAGGCAGGCAAGCCACCCAGGCAGAGGGTTGCATGAGTGTAACCCCAGCACTTGGGAGGCTGAGGCAAGAGGGCTACCATGAGTTTGAGGCCAGCCTGGGCTACCAAGTGAGTTCAAGGCCAGCCTGAATTACAAAGTGAGACCCTGTCTCAAAAATAAAACAAAACAAGACTGGGGATATAGCTCAGAGATGTAAGCGCCTGCCTGGCAAGCGCAAGGTCCCGAGTTTGATTCCTGGTACCGCAAAAAAAAAAAAAAAAAAAAAAAAAAAAAAATGTTTAGAAGGAAGGATGGAAGGAAGGAAAGAAGGAAGGAGAGACAGAGACAGAGAAGGAAGGAAAGAGGGAGAGAGGAAAGAGAGAACATAAATAATAGTAATGTCTTCTGAAAGATAAAGAAACACTTGCTTCCACAGAATGTGAACAGCACACTGAAAAAAAAAAAAATACTCTGTGGTCGCTTCAGCGGTGCATATACTGAAAAAAGGGAATATTCAAAAAAGACGTCAACAATGACAACACAAATTTCTAGTTCGGTGTGGTGGCACATGTCTGCAATTCTAACACTCTGGGAGGCTGAGGCAGGAGGGTAGCAAGCTCAAGCCCAGCCTGAGCAATTTGGCAAGACCTTGTCTCGAAGGAAAATTAGAACAGGCTGGGGACGTAACACAACGTCAAGGCCCTGGCTGCAGTCTCTAGTATCAGAAAAAGAAAAGGCGGGGGCAACCCACTTTCCGGGCCCCCTTCTGACCCTCTCAGATAGAAGCTTTCTCCCTGCTCTAAACCTCTGCTGTTCCTAGGATTCATTCCTTGACTTTAGAGAACACGACATGGTATTTTGGACATCCAGCGGATTGGGAGTTTCATTTCCCTGTATCAAGTGGGTACAAGCGCCTAGGCAACACCAACATGCAGAATCCCAGACGGTCTCACAGGACCTACTGCGTGCACAGAAGGGTATGGAGGTCACTGCAGGAGGCCCAGGTGACATTGGACATGGGAAGGGGAGGGGAGGGACAGGAGGGACAGGAGGGGAGAGGAGGGAGGAGAGAGGAGAGGAGGGAATGGAGGGGGGAAGGAGGGGAGGGGAAGGGGAAGGAGGGAAGGGGAGAGGAGGGAGAAGAGAGGAGAGGAGGGAGGGGAGGGAGGAGAGGGACAGGAGGGGAGGGAGGAGAAGAGAACAGGATTAAAGAAAATTCTGAGCTGGGCACAATGGAGCATATCTCTAATCCCAGCTACTCAGGAGGCTGAAACAAAAGGATCCCAAGTACAACCTAGGCAACTCAATTATACCTTATGGAAAGAAAGATCCTCAATAAACAAAATATGGGGGGCCTGGCCTTAGCTCAGTTGTTTAAGTGGCTGCTTCCACAAAGCTGTCAGCCTCAGGTTGCTGTAGTTCGATCCCCACAACACCCCAGCCAGCCAAGCCACCCCTCAGGGCATTCAGATTAAAAAAAAAACAAACCTCAATAAACAAAATAACACAACAGCAGGGCTGGAGCTCTGGCTCAGTTGCAGAACATTTGACTTCCTGAGTATGTATGAGACCATGGGCTTGATCTGCATCACAGGAAGAAAGGAAGGAGGGAGGGAGGGACGGACGGACGGACAGAGAGAGAGAGAGAACAGCAGGAATTGAAAAAAGCAGTAAAAATATTTAAGGATAAAACTAAAAGAGTATTTTAGAAAATAAAGCAATGCTAGAGATGTTTAAAAATAAGAGAGAACAGGGCTGGGGAGATAGTTCAGTGGAATAAGTGCTTGCTGAGAGAGACAGACAGAGAGAAACAGAACAAAAAAATACGCGTTTGTTTTGTTGCTACTGTTTAAACTGTAGGTCTGAGGGGGGCCTGGGCCTAGCTCAGTCCTTTAAGTGGCTGCTATCACAAAGCTGTCAGCCTCAGGTTGCTGGAGTTCGAACCTCACAACTCTCCCGCTGGCCAAAAGTGCCCTGAAGGCATTCGAGGAACAAAAAAAAAAAAAAAACATTATTCCATTAGGGGGCCTGCCCCTTAGCTCATTTCTTTAAGTGGCTGCTTCAACAAAGCAGTCAGGCTCAGGTTGCTGTGGTTCGATCCCCACAACACAAGACAGCCAGTCATGCCTTGAAGGCATTCGTTGCAAAAAAAAAAAAACCCTTCTGCCATTTTTGGGCTGGTGAGATGGCTCAGTGGTCTAACACACCTACTTAGAACAAGATTAGCAAAGCACAGGGACCCCGGTTCGGTCCCCCAGCACCACATGCCAGCCAGCCCCGCCCCCTGGTGGGCTGAGCTGGCCACACACACACACACACACACACACACAAATAAATAAATAAAATTTAAAAAATAAAAAAATAAAAAAAATAAACTGTAGGTCTGTAATCTATAAATACTATAGATTATACATTTCAAAATGTAAACCAAAGAAAGGTTTGAATAAATAAATAAAAGAATGACCCCAAGAGCAGCTAAAAAGTCAGCTTCCCAGCTCCTTAGCAATTCCACTTCAGCAGAAGGCCCAGGACCTGGAATTTACATTTTTAAATGATGCTGATGCAGGTGGTTCAAAAACCACACCAACAAACCTACCTGAATCGGGAGCATTGCTGGCTTTGGCGCACCACAAACCTGGAGTCAGAACCCCAATTCTCTGGACTCCAGGCTGTGTGAAATCCACTAAGCCTTCTTCACGTGCAAAATGAGGACCATAAACGGCACAAGGTCCAGAGCAGTGGTAGCGAGCCTATGGCATGGGAGCCGCCGCGGGCTGCTTCTTGCCTCTGACAGCTCCGAGGTTCACCGTTCCTGGTCTAGAACCTACTACAGGTCAACACAGGTGGTTGCAACAACAACCAGGGAGTGGAGGTATGGTTCAGTGGCAGATCAGTGGGTCCATAGAACGCATGAAGCCCTAGGATGGATCCCCACTCTCCCCCAAAATTATTACTATTATTGCTTTGGGTGGAATGAGAGTATATTTTCACAGATGTACTAAATTCTTTTCTCTTTTCTTTTTGACAGTGCTGGAGATTGAACCAGGGACTTCAGCATCTGGTCTATTACTGAGCTATGACCCACCTCAGAGAGGCTAGTTTGTCTAATTTTGCAAATTTTCTAGATAACTCTTACTTAGGGAGGAGAGACTGTTGTTTAAAACTTTTTCACAAGTGTTATGATTTGTGCCTAGTTGTGCCCCCAAAGCCTCGAGCAGTCATTGGGGCGGGCTCCTAGAGTTTGACATTAATTCATGATCCAACGCAGGGAATTATGGCTGTGAGTGATGTCCTTGCCCTGGGGCGGGTGACCTGCATGCAATGTAAGGAGCCGAGAGAGGCTCGCTAGCTGCCGCAGCCGCTGCCCCTCCCTTTGCCCTTTGCTGTTTTCCACCTCCATGAGCTGCTGCCCTCTGCCACGGGCCACTCTGCCTTGGAGTCAGCCGGGTATGAACTGAAACCTCCACTAACTGTGAGCTAAATAAACCCTTCCTTCCTTCACTTTGAGTGTCAGGTATTTTGTTCCAGCCACAAAAGTAAAGTAACTGAGACAATAAGCCTTAAACTTTTCACACTTTTTAGCTAAAGGTGAGAGAATGTAAGAGAATCATGCCAAATGGGAGAGTTTTTTAGAATTACACAATACTAGGAGCAACTTAAACTGCCAACCACAGAGGTAAGTTTACATAAACTGGTTTATTTATCAAATAGAATATTGTTCAGCCAATAAATAGGACTTTGTTATGGTTTGTTTATAGGTGTCCCTCCCCCTGAAAGCCTCTTGTAGTCTTGGGGTGGCTTCTGGAGTTGTGGTTGATTATTGTGGGTGTGGATGCTGCCCCTGCCCTGGGGCAGGAAATTTGCATTTCAGTGTAAGGAGCAAAGAGAAGCCAGCTGCTTGAGCTGCTGCTACCCCTCTCCTGTGCTCTTGCTCTTTGCCACCACCATGAAAGGTTGCCCTCTGCCCGTGCCACTCTGCCTTGGAGCCAGCTGAGTATGGACTGAAACTCCAGTAACTGTGAGCTAAATAAACCTTTCCTTCTTTCAATTTGGGTGTTGTCCTCTCTCTCTCTCTCTCTCTCTCTCTCTCTCTCTCTCTCTCTCTGTCACATATGCACTATGAAGGATTTGATCCACATCCCTCAAGCTGTTTTATTGACCCCAGCTGACATTTAAAAAAAAAAATTGTGCCGTTAAAAAAAAAAAAAGATTGCTGGGGCTGGGGAGATGGCTCAGTGGAATAAGCG
>NW_004524798.1:1722154-1726530 GCF_000260255.1 Octodon degus | reverse complement strand
TATATATATATCCTTTTCAAGCCTAAACTAACACAAGCCACCTGTAGCAGCTGGGATGCATAAGAGGTACCGATGATAACTTGCACACAGGCGCAGGTTGTCCAAGCAGAACCTCGTCTCCATGCCACAGATGAGAGATTCAGGGCAGAGACTGACAAATTCTACCTTATCAGCCTCCTTCTGGCCTCTTGGATACCCCTGGGAGGAAAGCGGAATCTGCATTTTGGCAAGATCCCCAGGGCAGGCTCTCACGGAAAAAATAACAAAGGAGAAACTCTGCTTTTGCTGGTTTAACGTAGACTACAGCTGACCTGGAAAACTAAATTAAACAGTGTGGGTTGGGTTGGGCTGGGTTCAGTTCGGCTTATTTTGCTTATGTGACAGGTCTCGCTATAGAGCCCACTCTATCCTTGAACTTGCAGCCATCTTCTTGCCTCGGCCTCAGGAATGCAGTCCTGCACCAAAATGCTCGGTAAACAAAATGTTTTTAACAAGTTAGCTGACATTAGCTGTGTGACACGAAGCCTGTGCCTCAACCTCTCAGCACCTTGGTTTTCCACATCTGTAGAATGGGAGCGATGCATTTAGCATGGTAGCTGGGGTGCGGTAAACTGTCGGGAACAAGTTGCGAAGCCGTGCCTCTTTGGCGCGTGGTTGAGCAGGTCCAACACCCTGAGCGCTGGGATCGGCTACGCAGTGGGCGCACAGGCAGCGCTCAACCAGTGCAGTTAGAGGGGGGCATCCCACTCTCCAGCATTTAACATTCGAAACAGCTAGTTTTCTCCAATCCAACATGGAAATCATGTCAGCTCCCTCATCCATCAGAGGGAGGTTAAAAGTCAGAGCTAAGCTTTAAACTATTCAGACTAGAGCGGCCTCTGATCACGAATCTATAGCCCTCGTCCATTCACCCATCCTCTAAGGGTCGGGGATCCATTCGCGCATTTTGCCCAGGATCACGCTCCTGTTCCACAGTGACCCGCCCCTACCAGAGTCTCCACCCTCTTCTACGACCTCAAACCCTTTGTCCACTTTCCCCACCCACTTTGCGTCTCAGCCCCGCCCCATCCTTGGCCCTGCCCAGTCACAAGGGGGCTCCCAGTAATGTGTCCCGCCCATCTCTCGCTCCGCCCAATCACAACAGGGATCCCTCCGCGGGCCCCGCCCACTAGCAGGTCTTCCCGCCGCAGTCCCGCCCGTTAACGGGTCGCGCCGCAGCAGGCCCCGCCCACTCCGCGCCGGGCGCCGGACTTGCCCGCTCCGCGCAAGCGGTCTCCTTGCCACCCGCGCGCCCTACGTTGGCGGCGCGAGCGGCGGACAGCGGCGCGAGGCGTGGGCTGGAGGTAGGCCCCGGAGCGGCCGGAGCTGTGGCGCAGGTCTCTGAAGGCCCGGCGAGAGGGGCCCGGAGCGCGGGGCGCCTGGAGGGAGTGCGAGGCCGCGGCGGCTCTCGCGGACGCCGTCTCCGCACGCCTAGCCTTGTCGCCGAGGAGCCCGCGAGTCCGGTGACGCCGCTCCCGGGGCCAGGCGAGGTAGGCGGCGGGCGAGGGGGCGGGACGACGCGCCGCGTGGGCGCCGACCGGAGAGCCGCAGGGGCGAGCGTAGCGAGCCGAGCGCCGCCGACCCCGCTCGCTCTCCTAGGCGGACCTGGCCTGCGGAAGATGGACGGCGAGAGGCGGCCGGCGCCCGGCCCGCCTGCCCAGGGCCTGCTCGCGGACGAGCACCTGGTCCTGTGGACGCTGTGCTCCGTGCTGCTGCCTGTGTTCATCACCTTCTGGTGCAGCCTCCAGCGGTCGCGGCGGCAGCTGCACCGCAGGGACATCTTCCGCAAGAGCAAGCACGGGTGGCGCGACACGGACCTGTTCAGCCAGCCCACCTACTGCTGCGTGTGCGCGCAGCACATCCTGCAGGGCGCCTTCTGCGACTGCTGCGGGCTCCGCGTGGACGAGGGCTGCCTCAAGAAGGCCGACAAGCGCTTCCAGTGCAAAGAGATCATGCTCAAAAGCGACACCCGGGCCCTGGACGCCATGCCCCACCACTGGATCCGCGGCAACGTGCCCCTGTGCAGCTACTGTGTGCTTTGCAGGCAGCAGTGCGGCACGCAGCCCAAGCTCTGCGACTACAGGTAGGGCCTTTGTGGGAACTTCCAGTTCCAGAGCGCTCTCATCGCAGCAGATGGCCTCAATCGCGGCCCTGCAGGGGTCTCGTGTCGAGCGCAGAGGGCGGTCTGGCCTGCTTTTCGTGGCCAGCCTGCCCTTGGGGGCCATTCAACGTGGCTCCTTTCATCCGGAGGTCCCTAAGTGCTGCCTGCCCCTGGGCCACTGGCCCACTGTTTGTGTTCTCTCTCTCTCTCTCTCTCTCTCTCTCTCTCTCTCTCTCTCTCTCTCTCTCTCTCTCCTGCCCCCCTTCCCCCATTTTAAGGGAAAATGAAGTCTGAATAAATTAATTTTTCAGCCCCTAAACTCATTCATCCTCGGTTCTATACTATGAAAACAGGTGTCATTGCAAGACAAGTACTATGAAGTAGGTGGCTTAGTGAGACATACTTGGGGGAACACTGTAAGGAATACTCCTTCTGGCAGATTCAGGATGTGCAGCCTCTTAGATAAGTGACCTTGGGGAAACCAGTAATACTTTAGCGGCTTTGATGCCTTCTGGATGACATATTTTTAGTGCGGATTGTCAACTGGTTGATAGCAGAGAGTGCTTTGTGGGTCATCTGTTCTTTCTTCACATTTGAGAAAAGGAAAGGTAGAGTAGCCTGGGCTTGCAGGATTTCTAGCCCCCAGAATGAGATTCTCAAATCTTTATTATAATAGGTTTTATTTATGGCAGAAAGACCCATGGACATGTTTAAAAACTGAAATAGAGGACCGGGGATATAGCTTAGCAGCATAAGCGCCTGCCTGGCAAGTACAAGGTTCAGAGTTCAATCCCCAATACCACACACGTGCACACACACACACAAAGCCTGAAATACAAAGCTAGGACTAGATAGGCAGCTACTTTTTTACTTTTTACTTAAAAAATTTTTTTTTTTACATTAACATGAGCAGTGTTACATCAATATCTTGTTTTAAATCTTATTTTAAATTTGTATGCATTGTCAGATTTAGATTTAAGAATAAATTATCAAAATGATATACTTTAAGCAACTACAGGGTTTTGTTTTGTTTTGTTTTTCTGTTTGTTTGCTTTTTTTTTTTTTCTTTTGTGGTACTGGGGATAAAATCAAGGACCTTGTTCTTGCCAAGCAGGTGCTTATGCTGCTGAGCTGTCTCTCCAGCTCCACCTACAGTTTTGTGTCTGTTCATTTTTGATGTCTTTAAAAGTTATCCTGTCTGTTCAGTGTTTTGTCTTTATTAGTGAGTTCCAAGTTATTAGTGACTTTAAATAAATTTTGTAATGGAGTATTATTCTTTTTCCTCTTCTCTATGTACAGAATTAATTAAAAATGGGTTCCATCTCAGATACTCCTTAAAGACAGTGGTTCTGATCATCAGTGAAGTGATCATTCTAAATGCAACTGCTCTGCCCAAGCCCTTTAATTTGCTAAGAATTTGCTCCTTAGCAAATTAAAGGGCTTTATGGTGTTGGTTAATAGTCTTTATAGTGATGGATGAATAATCTCAGCATGTTCTCCAAGGCTTTTTGTTGTGTCTTGTTTTGTTTTTAGTTTTTGAGACAGGGTCTTGCTCTGTAGCTCAGACTGGCTCTGACCTCACTGGGTGGCCTAAACTGACCTTGAACTGGAAGCAGTCCTCTTGCCTCAGCCACCCAGGTGCTGGAATTATAGGTGTCCACTCCACACCCAGTTTTCCAGAGGCTTTACCTGACAGGCAAAAACCTGTACTCTCCAGCTTTCCTGCTCTTACAGGTTTATCTGCTACCAGTTGTATTGAGCTTTGTACACCATACACCAACCGGTTTCCTTAAAATATCAGATTTTTTTTACTGCCCTTTTTTAGTATGTTTGTAATATTTGGGACATGGACCAAAAACACTTGTCCATCTGGAATTTACCTTTATCTAGGTATCCTGTTTCGTACCTGACAGTGCTAAGTGCCACCCGCACTGAATAAGAAACAGGCTGTGGGTCAGCTGTGTTCTGACAGGCCTTGCGGATGGCTCTGCAGTCGATGGGGCATTGCAGTATTTATGTGTCTGTTCAGACGTGAGCCCCTGGGCTGGCCAGATAGCTCAGCAGACTAAAGCACTTGCTTAGGCAGGCTCCAGGACTGGGTTCCCTAGGGGTGCACTGAGAAGGAGATTGAGACGGGGCGTGGTGGCGTGCACCTGGAATCCCAGTACCTGGGAGGCTGAAAACAGGAGGATCACTACGAGTCTGATCTGTAGAGTGAGACCCTGGAGAACCTGTA
>NW_004524798.1:1701861-1722054 GCF_000260255.1 Octodon degus | reverse complement strand
AAAAAAAAAAAAAAAAACAAACATGAGCCCCTGCCCTTAATTTTGTTTTCCTGTTGAGCATGATGAATGTCTGTAATGATAAATCAGCCTGTTCTTCCAGGTTACGGAGTGGTCCGTTCCATCACACTTCACCCTCACCCATGGTGCATATGGTCTTGATATAATTTAGGAAAAGCTTAGTATTCCTAGGAGAAAAGAGCACAGATGTTATATGTTACATATTCTACAATGTTTGAACTGATTTATTTTAGTCAGTAGTTTGTTCTGCTTTTTGTGAGACAGGTCGCACTGTGCAGTTCAGACTGGCCTCAAACTTTTTTAAAAACACTTTTTATTTGGCACAGGGTCTCACTATGCAGCTCAGACTCCTGTCTCAGCCTCCCCAGTGCTGGGATTACAAGCATTCGAACTCAGGAGCTTGGGTTTGCCAGGCAGGCGCTTGTGCCAATGAGCTAAAGCTCCAGCCCTCTAGTTGTAATGTTTTAAGGAACCTCCATGCTGATTAATACAATTGTTGTAGTAGCCTACATTCCCACCAACAGTGTAGAAGGGTTCATTTTCCCCCTCAGCCTGGCTAGCATTTGCTATTATTTGATTTATTGTGATAGCCAGTCTTTGTAAAGAAAGAATGTTGTTTCATTGTTGTTTCAATTTGTATTTCTCTAATGGCCAGAGATAGTGAACATACATTTATTTATTGATTTATTTACTGGCCATTTGTGCTGCTTTTGAGAAGTATCTGTTCATTTTTGTTACCCTTTTGGGTTGGGTCTTTTATTTTGAGAAGTCTGATTTTTTTTTTTGAATTTTTTTTTGTATTCTAGATATTAGTCTTTGTCCAAAGAAAAGCTGCAGAATTCTCATTCTCAAAGTTAGCTCGTTACTCATTTCCTTTGATGTGCAAAAGCTTTTTATTTGACATAATCATGTTTGTTGATTCTTAGAGTTACTTATTGTGCAGTTTTCTTGTTCAGAAAACTCTTGCCTATGCCTGTGTCTTCAAGAGTGTTACCTATTTTATCTTCCAGCAGATCATTCTGTTTTAATATTTAGGTCTCTGACCTGTTTTGTTTTATTTTTTAGGGGAAATCGAATTGATTTTATTTGGGTATGTGGGGAAACACTCAGAGTCTTTGCACACAAACCAGTCTGGCCCTCTGGATTTTACCAGGCGGAGTGGAGGCTGCTTCCCTGTCTGTTCTTAAAGGAGGTGCTGAACTCTGGAGGGGTCCTGACAGGGCTCGAGGCCCAGTTTAGCTCGCAGAATAGGCAACAGAAGCGCTTCTGTGCATCGCCTTTCTGTCTGCGCGCTCGTTGGCATCTGCTTTGTGTCAGACCCTGTGCTGGTGGCCGCTTTCCCTGCAGATGTTTTTCTTTTATGTATTCTTGCCTCTGCCTCTACAACTACACCGTTGTGTTTCTGTACCTAGTATCTTAACCGCCCTCTCCCATGTTTCCGTTTGTTCTTCTCACTTCTGTTTGGACCACAATAGGGAATTAGAGTCTAAAAAGTATTTGTTATATCTATTAAATAAACCCCCAGGGCTGGGAAAATAGCTCAGTAGAATAAGTGCTGCCTGGCAAACACAGAGTCCTGAGTTCAATCCCCGATACCATAAAAAATAAAAATAAACCCCTATTTCCTGTAATACTGTGTCTCAGGAAGAAAGAAAGAACTTAGTATTTTATTTGTTTTTGAGACATGGTCTAGCTGTGTACTTGAGGCTGGCCTTGAACTCACTGTCTAGCGCAGGCGGCCTCAAACTTGTAGCAGTCCTCCTGCCTCAGCCTCCAAGTGCTGGGATTATAAGCATGTGCTACCATACCCAGCAGTGCTTTGTTATTTTATAAAATTTTGTCTTCATTACATTCTTTCTCTCTTTTACTGCTGCACACACAGTGAATAAACAAAAGCTTCTGACTATTAGAAGAATGAAGGGTCCGGGGAGCTGGCTCAGTAGAATAAGTGCTTCCCTGGCAAGCGCAAGGGCCTGAGTTCAATCCCTGGTTCCGCAAAAAAAAAAAAAAAAAGAATGATATTGGTTTTTGTCTTGGCTGTAATCTTAAATTCTGTATTTTTCTAGTCTATTATAATGTGTCTATTCATTATTTTAATTATCTGAAGTAATGAAAGATCCTAAGTCATCTTCTAAAGCAGAGGTAAAGTAAGTACAGAACTTTGGGCTTCAAGAAGCTTTTGGTCTGTTGTGACTACTTAACGCAGGCTAGCACAAAGCCAGCCAGCCATGGGCTACCTGTCTTGGTCACTGTCTCAGCCAGAGGACAGCACCTGATGCCGGCCACTTAAAGGAGATGGAGTTAACTCGGCTCATGTTTTTCAGAGGTCTCAGTCTGCAGGCAGCTGGCTACAGGGCAGAATGAGCTTTGTGAGTCACATTGTGAGGGACAGCAGCTCCCTTCACGACGCCAGGAAGCAGGGAGCCAAGCTGAAGCCTGGGAGGGAGGAGCCCCTGGCAGCTGTGCCCCGGGCCCCCTCTGCTGACCGACCCATCGCCTAGCCTCACATTCAGCTATAGCACACCGTGATTCGTCACCCATCTAAAAGCCCTGCATCTGAGCACCTGCGCCTTTGGGGAGACATTGAGATACAAACCAAAACACTGTGTAAATGAATGGCCAAGCGTGGTGGTGCACACCTGACATCCCAGTACTTGGGAGGCTGATGCAGGAGGATCACGGGGAGTTCAAGCCCAGTCTGAACTACACCATGTGACCCTGCCTCAATGGATAAATAAATAAATAAATGCACAATCATAGCATTAGAGCTGTGTTCCACTCAAATTTTATTCACAAAATCAGTTTGCCAAACCCTATTCTAGTGTGACTCTCAAAAATGACCATCTCAAAAATTCATATGTAATTCAGCTGCCTTTTCCAGCAACTGTTTTTAGGGAAAATAACAAATGTTGCTGCCAATTTTTTTTTTTACTCCATTAACTATTTTATAAAAACTAAAGCAGAAGCCAAGGTGGTGGCGCATATCTGACATTCCAGCATTCAGGAGGCTAAACCAGGAGGATTGCTACAAGTTTGAGACTACACTGGGCCAGCCTGAAACTGTGTAACAAGACCCTGTCTAAAAGAGAAAAAAAATGGGCCAGCCAAATAGCTCAGCGGATTGAAGCGCCTGCTTAGACAGATGCCCTAGATCCCTCGCATGTCATACTGGCCCCGACCCCGGGGCATGCTGAGAGGGCAATTGAGGTGGGGCGTGGTGGTGCACACCTGTAATCCCAGCTCTTTGGGAGGCTGAACATGGGGATCACTGAGTCCAATCTATGTAGTGAGACCCTGTAGATCCTTACTAAAAATACAAGAAAGAAACAAACTAACTTTAATGCTGAAGAAGAGCTGGGCATCATGATACGCACCTGTAATCATAGCTATGTAAGAGGCTAAGGTAGGAGGGTTGCATAAACTGGGATTACAATCCTGTGCCACTGTGCCCAGTTGTGTTCTGGGAGAGGGAGAAGGTGAGGTATAGGTGGGGGGAGAGGGAGGGAGGATGAATTCTAGGCAAAGCCAAATACCAATGACAAGGTAAGAGAAGAGCATAGGTATTAGGGTTGCAAATGGCACTAGTAAGCATTTTGGCTTTAGCTGAACAGATCGGAGGCTTTCATGAAGCCACCATTGTTGTCTAGACCATGCAAGGAGGCTGCGGCTATATTCTACCTTGTTCTGAACACTGGTTTGCTCACACATGGACAGTGCCTTCTGAAGAAGACACCCGTGACTCCTCAGAATGCATCCCGTTCCATATGCGTGTCCGGAGTCGTCACGTGCAGGCTCTGGTTACCGTGCAGTGTGAATACTAGAAGTTAGGCAGATCAGTGTCTCTAGGCCCATCCAGCTTAGTTCTTGGTAGGCCAGTACATGGAACCTTATGCTTTAGCTGTGTGACCATCTATTTATTGTAGGTCAATTTGAAAGCAAGGCCAGCTCCCTGTAGATCTCTCTGAACGCATTTGTAACTCTTTTTAGTAATATATAGTTTTCAAGCAAAGGACAGTAAGTACTTGACAAATCTGAATATCAGAAAGGGAAAAGCACTCTTTCGAAGAAAACCCGGAGAGTTGACATCTGGGTGCAAGAGTGTTACTCTTTTGGTTTTGTCTTGCAATACTGGATTATGTTTGCACAGTGCTACAGTGCTACTTCTCCACCCCTTGTTTATTGTTTCTCTTGAGATCGGGTCTTGCTAAATTGTGCAGGCTGGGCTAAAATTTGCAGTCCTACTGCCTTAGCTTCCAAGGTGCTAGGATCGCAGGTGTGCACCGCCGCACCAGTTATGTTTTTATATATATATATATATATATATATATATGAATATGACAGGGTCTCATTACACAGATCAGACTTGTGGTGATCCTCCTGTTTTCAGCCTCCCAAGCATTGGGATTACATGCGCCACCATGCCCAGTCTCAATCACTGACTCAGTGCGCCCCCGGGGTGGGGCCAGCATGGTTCCTATGCCTGCCTAAGAAGGTGCTTTAGTCTGCTGAGTTATCTGGCCATCCTCACACCAGTCTTTTAAAAAATTACTTATAACCATTCTTTCTTGGTGACCTGACTTTGTCAGTCAGATTTACCTTATCTGTTAATGGATTAAATACTAAGCAGATTAATAATAGCAACCCCAGAGCTTACCAGCACTGTTCCCTGCTTGTTGGACACACAGGCAAATCTAAGTGCATGTATCTATCTGTATTTCAAAAACATAACTATAAACTGCTAAAAAGAATTAGACCGTTTGACTTCCATTCCAGGTTTAGAGATTTCCAGGCTGGACCTGCAGAGGTCTTCACAGCCTTGTCACTGGCACATCTAGGCAGCAGGTTCTGCAGACCACACACTCGTGTCTCAGCTAAGTGCAGACGGCTAGTGAGGACATCCACTGTTTGGGATAGGCATTTGGTTCTGTGGATGGTGCGCATTGATGTTTAGGGTGGTATAAATAGCTAAATTTTTTGAAATGTTCCTTTTTAAAACAATGTACTTTTATGAAAATATAGTGAGAAATGTCATGTGGTGCACACTTGTGCACATTTCTTTTTAAGAAATCACCTACTGTTGACCTGTCTGCTAATATATTTAGTCTTTTCTGGTAGTACGTGTCATATACCTTCCAGGAAACTCTGCTGTATGCTTTTGAGAGAATGAGAGTGAAATAATTTTTAGCATTATTAAAATGATTTGAACATTAGAGAGCCTGAAAGGATCTCCAAGCTCCAGACCTCAGTTGAAGAACCGCTGTTGAGAACACACGCGGTGGCATGCCTTTCATCCCAGCCCTCAGGAGGCTGCAGCAGGAGGATCCTTGAGAGTTGGAGACCAGCCTGCTCTAGAAAGTGAGTGCAAGGCGAGCCTGAGCTGCACAGCAAGACCCTGTGTCGGAAAGGAGAGAGACAGACAGGCAGGCAGACAGGCCAGATACCTTGAAACCATGTAGCTCTGTTTTTACCATCAGAAACAGAAGCATGTCTTTGTCATATTTTATACTCATTAGATGAAGTTACTGTTGTAGTTTTTAACAAATAATTATTTGTGGATCAGGAGATTATGGTTTAAAATGAACTGGTTCCCCCACCACACACACCCCGGAACCGGGGATTGAACTCAGGCCCTTGCACTTGCCAGGGAAGCACTTACTCCACTGAGCCATCTCCCCGGTCCCATAGTGAAGTGATTTTTGTTTCTTCCTTCCATCAGGTGTGTTTGGTGTCAGAAAACAGTACATGATGAGTGCATGAAAAACAGCTTAAGGAATGAAAAGTGTGACTTTGGAGAATTTAAAAGCCTCATCATTCCACCGAGTTACATAACAGCCGTTAATCAGATGCGTAAAAACAAGAAAACAGATTATGAAGTGGTAATTAGAGTTTATTTTTCTTATATGATTGATTTTTTAAAAGTTGTTTAAGTCAGTATGTGCAATTGTTTATATATATATGAAAAATCAGGGAGAAGAATGGGGGAAAAAAAGAAACAAGATATATCTTATACAGGTACAAATTCCTAAAGATGTGTGTGTGTGTGTGTGTGTGTGTGTGTGTATATATATATATATATATATATATATATATATATTGCACTAATGAAATAAATAAAATAAGATGCACTAATAAAAAAATAAAACGGATAAATTTTTGGGCAACCCACTTGGGTCCCCCTTCTGCCCCACTCTTGGATTGGAGCTTTCTTTTCCCCCCAATAAATATATTCTGCTCTAAAAAAATAAGATATAATTTAAAAAAAAACCACAACCCAGATGTTGATTTACAGACAATATATAAAAAAAGAAAAATTAGGGCCAGAGATAGATTTAAATAGACGATAAGCACCAAAGGGAGATACAGACTGTCCTTATGGTAAACCGTGAAATCATTACCAGTTCCTAGAGATGTGTCACACATCTTGGTTCCTGAGTTCTCTCATGCATAGAGGGACACTGGAAACATCCTAGTAATTTCTAAACCACTCGTGTTAACCTATTTAAACACTGAAGTTCTTGGCAGGGTTTGCAGTGTGGACATGTGTATAAAAATTGGTGTAAATTTAATCTGTCTTTAGCCAGTTCTTAAGAAATAGTTATACAGGGCCGGCCAGATAGCTCAGTGGAGTGAAGTGCCTGCTTAGGCAAAGCGCAGGGACGTGCCATGCCAGCCCACCCCCTGGGCACACTGAGCCCGTGTTTGAGACTGAGTGTGATAATGCCTGTAATCGCAGTGCTTGGGAGGCTGAAAACAGGAGGACCACCACAAGTCCGCTCTGTGTAGTGAGCCCTGTAGACCCTGTACTAAATTTAAAATAGTAATAATAATAATAGACTTATCCAGGGGTGGCAGTGCACACCGATAACCCTGGGACTCTGGGAGACCAAAGGAAAAGATCAGCAGTTCAGATCCTACCTTGGGAACTGCATGAGTCCCGAGGCTAAGGCTGTAGCTCAGTATGAATGCCCGGAGTTCGATCCCTAAAACTGTATCACTCCCCCTTAAAAAAAAGAAAAACAATTTCATACTTGAATATGCCAAAATAATTGAGCTGCTTTATTTTACAGTTAATTGTCTTTTTTTTCAAGTTAAGAATTTGTATCTTCAGTGTTATCTTTATTGCTATTCCTACAAGGAAAAGATGAAACTTTACGTTTTGAGTTGGGAATTTTATTAGAGAGAGGTTGACTCAATATGTAGTCAGGCTGCCCTGGAACTCCCAGCAGTCTTCCTGCTTCAGTTCCCGGTACTGAAATTATGGGTGTGTATCACTTTGCCTGGTGCTTTTTAAAAAATTTGGGAGGCAGAGTTTGAATCAGGGTCTCCCTATGTAGTTGAGGCTGGCCCTCTATTCACTGTGTAGCTCTTCACAATCCTCCTGCTTTATCTTCTCAGGGGATTTAAACTTTAATGTGATACTTTTTTTCTTTTAATGTACAATCCCTTATTTGAATTCACCGTGAAAGCATAATTCCAGTGCTCAGGAGGCTGAGATAGGAGAATCACTCTGAGTTCAAAGCCAGCCTCTGGGCTACAAAGTAAGACCCTGTAAGACCCTGTCTCAAAAAAAAAAAAAAAAAAAAAAAAAAAAGACAATCCCATCATGTGTGTGCAGATATGAGAACCCGAACTCTTCTGGGTCTGGGTCTGTGCGGTCCGATAGGGGATACAAACCCTGTAGTGCTTCAGGTTCAGCCCTGCGATGACGTGAGAAAATAAATGACTTCTGGCTGAGCTAGAAGCACAGTTAGAACAACGAATGCACGGGCTGAGAGGCGGATTTTCAACTCAGGTCGGAACATCCTGCCACCTTGGTATAGCCGCGGGCTGTGCTGTCTGTTAGTGTGAGTGTGGAAGCGTGTGCTCGAGGACTCAGAGCGAGGCGGGAGAGGACCCTCCAGGAGGTGGAAGTAGTCTCTTAAGGTCCTCTCCCATTCTTAGAATTGCGTCATTTGCTTGCTATACTGGCATAGTTCTTATTTCAGTAAATTACAGCATGATTAAATTAAATTATAGCATGTTATAAAAAATAAAAATATGTTGTGTTCGCTATCTCTGAAATACTAAACACTTCATTCATATAATTTTTTTCAGCTAGCGTCTAAGTTTGGACAGCAGTGGACCCCATTAATAATCCTGGCCAACTCTCGTAGTGGAACCAACATGGGAGAAGGACTGTTGGGAGAATTTAGGATCTTGTTAAATCCAGTCCAGGTAACTGAACTTTCCTTCCTTTTGCTTTTTTTAAAGGCATCTGCGTTTCCATGTTTCCATGTTTATGGCAGCACAGTTCACGATACGAAATCAGCCTAAGTGACCGCCAACAGAGGAATGTGTTCTTAATTTTTAAAAACTATTTATTTTTTTTTTCATTTATTTCTTTATTTATTTGGTACAAGGTCTCTCTGCTATACAGCTTGAACTCATACTGGTCCTCCTGTCTCAGTCTCTGCAGCACTGGGATTACCGGCATGCGCCACCACGCCTGGTTTCAGTGGCCGCCTGGCGCCCCGGGCGGGGCTGGCAAGGCATGCGCTACCAGGGATGGAAGCGGGTCCAGCACTTACTTGCCAGGCGGGCACTTAGGCTGCTGAGCATCTCCCCAGCCCGATTTTCTTTGCTTTATCCATCTTTAATTTTAGTTCTTCAATTCCTAAAGTGCAATGATTATTACTACTTTAGTCACTAATCACCTAGTTATAGGAAAGAATAAATTGTAAAAGGATTAAGCCTTTCAGATATGTGGAAAAATGGAAATCAAGTCACCGAGCGATCCCACTTGCGGGAGTCCTCCCAAGGAACGTGGAGACACATCCCACAGACCTGCATGCACGTCTCCACAGCGTCCTTCACAGTAGACGGCGAGTAGGACCACTCGAATGGCCCAGGTGGTGAGCGGATAAGGCATATTCCCCCGTACGGGGGAATACTACTGAGTGGCACAAAGGAGCCAGCCGTGTATACAGTAGATAAAGTCCAGAGAACGTTATACCGAGTGCAGGAAGACAGGAGGAGGGACCACATACGCTTCCCGCTCGGTGATCCCCAGAGAAGGCTGTCAGTAGAGACCTAGAAGTCAGCCTGGGGCTGGGGCCTGACACGGGGAGGGACTGCTGTTGCCTGAGGAGGCAACAGCATGTTCGGGCGGTGCCCTGTGCTCTCAGTGTTCTGGGAGGCTGAGGCAGGAGGATCACCGAGTTCCACACAAGCCTGGGCTACAAAGTGAACTCAAGACAAACCTGAACTGGGCTGTAGTGAAACCCTGTCCCAAAAGGACAAAAAAAAAAAAAAGCTCGACCAGTAATACAGATACAAATGTGTGCTGGCATAGCTGTCTCCTCAATAGTATAGATATTATATAATATACATAAAAATATATAAATATTTTCCCGGTTGGAACAAAGTCCTAGTAATTACATTTCTACATATCTTATAACTAAGATAATTGAACACATAATTTATCCAGTTTGTACTATTATAAGGAATACTGAGTCTCTTTTTTTTTTTTTTTTTTTTTCCTTTTTTATTGTTTTGTCTTGTTTTTGAGATGGGATCTTGCCATGCAGTTCAGGGTGGCTTTAAACTCACTCTGTAGCCCAGGCTGGCCCCAACTCACAGTGATCCTCCTTCCTCAGCCTCCAGAGTGCCAGGATTACAGGTGTAATCAGGTTTACACCAAGGCTGTGTTGCTCAGGCTGGGCTTGAATTTAAGATCCTCCTACCTCAGCCAGCCAGAAAGCTGGGATTACAGGTGTGCACCACCACACCCCGCTAATTTTGTGTCCTGAAATAATTTCCCCAATCTGGTTGTAGTGATGAATACCTATAATTCCAGCACTCTGGAGGCTGAGGCAAAAGGCTCACTGTAAGTACAAAGCCAGCCTGGGCTACATAATAAGTTTAAAAGTCCAGCCTAAACTACATAGCAAGACCTTGTCTACAAACAAACAAAAAACTCAGTATTTTTCTAGAGTCATTTATGGAGACCAAGGGGCCTTATACTTTTTTGTCATTTTATATTTTGCAAAACTTTCCCATAAACTTGTAGTAACTTTCACTAATAATGTTTTTTAAAAGCCACTAGAGGCCAGGAGATGTACCTCAGTGGTACATGTGAGGCCATCGATTTGATCTATCTCCAGCACTGCAAAATAAATAGATAAATTATGAAACTAGTGAACTGGTAGAGTTTTGTTTTGTTTTGTTTTGTTTTGTTTTGTTTTTTGGCGGGACCAGGGATTGAACTCAGGCCCTTGCGCTTGCCAGGCAAGCACTTATTCTACTGAGCATCTCCCCGGCCCCTGAAACTAGTGAAAGGTGGGTGTGGTTTCATGTGAGCTGAGAAAAGCTAAGGTAACATGATGAGCAGCTGAATCTGTCTCAGTATTTCATTATCTCCAGAAAGACAGCCAAACATGAACCTTCCTGTGCACAGGTCCTGACCCTGGAGCGTGGAGCGGGGCTGGGACCTGGCTTGTGGCCGCTGCTGTTACCTAGCCCCCGTCCACTCCGCTACAGGAGAGTGTTCCTCGCAGCGGGAGGGCAGAATGGGATAAAAGTAACTTTTCTCTCGTTCTTTCATTCTAGGTTTTTGATGTAACTAAAACTCCTCCTATCAAAGCCCTGCAAATTTGTACTCTTCTTCCCTGTTATTCAGCTCGGGTCCTGGTTTGTGGAGGGGACGGTACTGTGGGCTGGGTCCTGGACGCAGTTGATGAGATGAAGATTAAGGTATCCCCCTTTCAGAATTGTACTTTTGGGCTAGGGTGTCACTCAATGCTGCAGGGCCTGGAGTGCCCACTGCTGTCCAGCACACACGTGGCCTGGGTTCTGTCCACCGTGGAACCACAGAAGCATCTCTGAGATACAGCATTTATGCAGGTGGATATTAGAAGACGTTGCTACTGTGAATAATATGAACATAATTAAGCACAGTTGATATCTTCGTTGCTTTGTTCTTTGCATTTTACAGAATATTATGATGCTATAACTAGTCGAATGAGAGAAGTCTGAACTATATCTTTCTTACTCTAGGGACAAGAAAAATACATCCCACAGGTTGCAGTCTTGCCTCTGGGGACAGGCAACGATCTGTCCAATACACTGGGCTGGGGTGCAGGTTATGCTGGAGAGATCCCAGTTGCACAGGTCTTAAGAAATGTAATGGAAGCAGATGGAATCAAGCTAGACCGGTAAGGTACACTTAGCCAAAAAGGCTGTTTCTGGTGTTTTCAGAGTATTATTTGGCTGTAATGCTAGTACTCAAGAGGCTGAGGCAGGAGTATTGCTGCAAGTTCAAGGACAGCCAGGACTATGTAGTAACTTCAAAGCCAGCCAGTCAGCACAGTGAAACTCTGTCTCACAAGACCGAAAATAAATTAATTTTATTGAGACCTTGTGTCTGTCTGTCTGTCTCTCTGTCACTCTCTCCCTCTCCCTCCCTCCCTCCCTCCCTCCTTCTCTCCATATGTTTTTTCTTTTTTTTTTTTTAATATATATATGTTTTACATAAAATTTTTTGTGGGCCTAAAGTCAAACAACCTAAATGTAAAAGACTATACATAGGTGTTAATGTCTTACTACTATTTAGGGTGGAAAGTTGTAAATTATGCTCAATACTTCCTCACAATTTGCAAGGTTACTTAGATGTGGATGCTTTCTTAAATGCTATTTTAACAGAAAATTTTCATCTACTAGGCATCCAGAGTGCAGGTATTTTGGTAAAAAGTACTAATTCTTTTTTTTTTGAAACTGCTATTTCATAGGTGGAAAGTTCAGGTCACCAATAAAGGATATTATAGCCTAAGAAAGCCCAAGGTATGTTTTCTGTGCTTCAGTTCTAAGTAGTTTGTGTATATCTTGTGTTTTTGAGTTTGGGGGAAGATTTTTTTTTTTATTTTTTGAGACATGGTCTCACTATGGAGTGCAAGCTGGCCTTGCTCAGGCTGGTCTCGAACTCACAATGATCTCCTACCTCAGCCTCCCTAGTGCTGGGATTAGAGGCATGTACCACCATGCTAGTTTCCTGAGTAGTTTTCACAGGCACACATGGAGCGCCTCAGTGGCAGAGATGCCGCAGTCTTTTGGGATACAGGGACCTGGTGCTTGTCCCAGGGGAGCTGGTGATGGAGCAGGAGAGACCCATGTTCCCACCTTGCCCGCATAACGTCATAGGAGAGCAGGCTGCAAGAGCGCGTGGTTCTGCCTGTCAGATCCAGCTGGGAAGACTGCAGAGGAGGTGCCTGCAAGTTGGTCCTAAGATGTAAATACAACTTGCATCAATGCAGAAAGAAACAAGGATTTTTGCCAGAGCATGAAACATGGTTAGCAAATAGCACAGAGATCAGAGATGAGTTGTTTACTGGTGCTGGCTCTCTACTACTGACTAACCACCCCCAACCCACATCTTTATTTTAAAAGGATATTTTTTTTTTTTTTTTTTTTTTTTTTTTTTTTTTTTTTTTTTTTTTTTTTTTTTTTTTTTTTTTTTTTTGTATTTTAGGGAAGGGTCTACAAGGTGTTCAGGGTCTCACTGCTAGATCGGACTGGTAGTGATCTGCCTGTTTATAGCCTCCCAAGAGCTGGGATTACGGGCATGCGCCACCATGCCCAGTCTCATCAGCACGCCACAGGGACGAGGCCGGCACTGCAGGCCTGGGGATCGAACCCCAGGCCTTGCAGGTGTTTTAATCCACTGAGCTATTTGGCCAGCCCCTTAAAAGGATATTCTGGTCAGACATGGTAGTGCATGCCTGTACTCCCAGTGCTCAGGAGGCTGAGGCAGGAGGATTGCCACAAATTCAAGGCCAGCCTGAATTACAGAGTAAGACACTGTCTCAAGACAATAAATAGTAAAAAAGAAAAAGGATATTCTGGAACTGAGGATATAGCTCAGTGGTAGAGCACTTGCCTAGCACATGTGGAGGTCCAGGGTTGAATCCCCAGTACCATAAAAATAAATAAATACCCTGGTCGGACATGTTAGCACGTGCCTGTAATCTAAGCATTCCCGAGGCAGAAACAGGAAGATCATCACAAATTTGAGACCAACCTGGGCTACATACTGTGTTCAGAGCCAGCCTGTGTGTGTATGTGTGCATGTGCGCGTGCGCACGTGTTTCTGTTCCCCTAGAGATAATGTGAAAGTGGCTTAAGAGCCTGCAGTAGGGCAGGAATGAGGGGATTCTTAGGATGAGGTCAGTTCAAGACCTTTCGAAGTTAGAACTGATCAAGGCTGGGCAATTGATTGGTACAAGGGGAAGAGAAAAACATGTGTTACTCTAGGTTTCTAATTTTTATGATCAAGTATGTGGAAATGACATTAACCAAGACAAAGATAGTTTCAGGCTTGGTAGAAAGAAAATGAGTCAGGCTACGACCGTCATCAGCCAAACAGCTGTGGAGAAGCTGGCAGCTGGGCTTGCTGCTCAAGACCAGAGGCTGAGGACCCCAGGCTGAGTGGGGGAGCGAGGGGAGCTAAGGGCCGGCAGCAGCCTGGCATAAGCGCTAGAGCGCTCACACGCGCACACACGCCCCAGTGAGGCTCGGTGGAGCAGCAGAAGGAGCCCTGGGGTGGAGGGCTGGGGTGGGCTTAGGAAACACATGCTGTGTGTGGAAAGTACACACAGAAAGCATTCAGTTCTCAGCACCCAAGACTAGGATTTGCACGTGCAGTGGGCCACCGGGCCTCGGCACTCACCCTTGCCCTGTCCCCCAGGAATTCACCATGAACAACTATTTCTCTGTTGGACCTGATGCGCTCATGGCTCTCAATTTCCATGTTCATCGTGAGAAGGCACCGTCTCTGTTTTCTAGCAGAATTCTTAATAAGGTGTGTTGGATAAAATAACATTTCCTGCTTATCACCGAAGGTACAGTAAAAATCAATAGTTCCGTTATATCTAGTGCTCTTAAACTTGGACCAAACTGACTTACAGAAACATTTACCTGCTGTGTCTCATAGAGGCCTGTTGTGTTCCTAAGTGTATTTTACTAGCAGATTTTTTGAGCCAGAAGTTAGAATGTTTTATAATACATTGTGCTTAGAGACTAAATGAAATAAAGTTGTCATAAGTGACAACTAAATTTGCAAAGAAAGTTTAGGCAAAATAAGATTCTGGCTGAACCATTCATGGAAAAGCATCAGCTTGGAAAACTCGGCGGGACGGACAGGCGAGAAAGGCGCAGCCCGCTTCTGCCGCGCGCAGCCAGCTGGCGCTGCTCGGGCCCCACAAGCACGGAGCCCCTCAGTGCACAGAGCCCCTCGGTGCAAGTCTCGTTTTTGGATTTTCTTACTGACTTGGTGACTGAGCAACAGCATGTGAAAATAAAATCTAAAGCAGTTGTGTTACTGGTCATTTTATATAGTTCACTTTTATGACTAGAGTTACGAAAGCAATAGATACTGCTATTTATAGAGTTGGTAATAAGCATGTCAGCCCTTTTTGTTTCAAGTGTGATTACTAAATGCTTACTTGATTTATCTACATTTTCCTTCATGTATGTAAAATCTGTGGGATTGCTTTAATATTTTGCTTTCATTTTTCATAGGCTGTTTATTTGTTCTATGGAACCAAAGATTGCTTAGTACAAGAATGTAAAGATTTAAATAAAAAAGTTGAGGTAAGCTACTAACACTTTCTCTAAAGATAATTTCTAAATTAAGATTTTTAGTAACAGTACTGTCATTTCTGTTCACATATTTTGCTAACATAAATGAGCATCTGTTTGTGTGCCAAGCCCCTTCATCATTGTTTTTTGGGTTTTTGTTTTGTTTTGCGAAACCGGGGATTGAACTCAGGCCCTTGAGCTTGCTAGGCAAGCGCTTATGCTACTGAGCCATCTCCCCGTCCCCATCATCTTTGTTTTAGGCACTTACGTTATCCTCAGTTCTTACCACAGCCCTGTGGGTCAGTTCCCGTTAGAGTCCCGCTGCACAGAAGGGAGAACCTGTGCACTGCGCAGCGTGCCCGCAGCCACACAGTTGGGGCCCTGGCCTGCCTGGGCAGGGCGGGAGGGAGCCCAGGTTTATCTAACTCCAGAGTCTGCTTCACTGATAGACAGGATGACGAAACCTAAGGTTAGGGAATACGGGGCCAACTTCATCCTGCCGGCTCAGGAGTTTAGAAGCCAAGTTTAGTTGAAATCAGTTGTGTGACGTATCTTTCTGATGTACTCTCTCACTACTTTTCACTGATTGCTGGGACAAAGTACCCTACACCTAGAATGAAGGAAGGAAAGGTTTATTTAGCTCAGTTTGTGGAGGCGTCAGTCCATACTTGGCTGGCTCCAAGGAAGACGGCAGCAGTTCGTGGAAGCAGAAAACAACGAAGAGCAAAGGAGAAGCCGCAGCTGTGGCGTCTGCCAAGCCTCTCTCTCTTCCTTCCACGCCAGCTGCAGACGGGAACTCCCCCAAGGGAGTGGTGGTGGCTGCTGCAAGGTCCGAGCACCTCCGAAGTGGTGCTGCTGCACGGACCAAGCTCCTCCGAGGAAGTGGGCGCACAGAGGCCTTCCTCAACCCCTCTGTATACCTACAAGTGCTCAGTCCCTCTGGGGTGGGCCCTTCCCACACCAGGGCGTGGAGTCACTGAGCCATCCAGCTAAGCCTCGGACCGCTTGAGTTGACACAGTGTGTCACCTACCAGACACACTAAAAAATGACAACGTATAAATAGTACAAGCAGAACACCAGTCATTGCTTACCACTGCAGGAGCCCTGACCTCATGATGCACCAGTCCTGTATATTTTGCTTTCTTGCTTGCGAGAAGAATCTGTAATGAGCACTAGCAACAGACATTGAAAGAAAAACCCAGAACTACTCAGAAGGGGAGAGCTAGCGCGCATCTTGGGCGAGAGTGAATCCTGGGCGCAGAGAGGGAAGAGCCTGGGTACAGTAGCCAAGGAGAGCTGCTGCAGCAGACGCAGAGCTGCATGCCCGCCCGAGGCTGCCGTGTGTGTGTGTGTGTGTGTGTGTGTGTGTGTGTGTGAAGCAGGACTCCATGAGCAAGGCCTGGGCTGCCGTCCTTTGTCCTTCTTCCCTGGCCTGGGCATTGACAGTACTGGTAGAGCAAAGCATGTAAGATAGCACTTTCTTTTATTGCTGAACATTTTTTTAAAAATTTTATTTATTTATTTATTTATGTGTGTGTGTGTGTGTGTGTGTGTGTGTGTGTGTGTGTGTGTGGCCAGCTCAGCCCACCAGGGGGTGGGGCGGGCTGGCATGTGGTGCTGGGGGATTGAACCGTGGTCCCTGTGCTTGCTAAGCTTGTTCTAAGTAGGTGCTTTAGACCACTGAGCCATCTCACCAGCACCTATTGCTGAACATTTAATTTATACAAAAGTTGTTTGTGAAGTCACCACAAAAGGCCAGGTACTCTCCATGTGTGGTGTTATGTGATTATAATCCCAACAGTAAGGATGCTGAGGCAGGAGGATCACTGTGTGTGCAAGGCCAACTGGACTACAGAATAAGTCGCTGTCTTAAAAACAGAACAAAGTCAGACACTAGGTACTGCAGAAACAGAGCTAAATCTCTTACTGTAAGCTCAATTTGGGGGAAAAAAAGGTATTTCAAGCACAGTGCGGGGCGGGGGAGATGGCTTAGTAAAATAAGTGCTTGCCTGACAAGCACAAGGGCCTGAGTTCAATTCCTGGTTCTGGAAAAAAAAAAAACAGTGCAGCACAACATGGAAACATATGATGAATGTGTGTGTGTGTGTGTGTGTGTGTGTGTGTGTGTGTGTACAGGAATAAATCAGAGCAGCCCAAGCCCCAGGGGCTGCAGAGACCATGTAGGAAAGTGACAGTGATGGGAAATCATTCTAGAAGTGAAAAATGAAGCGCCAGCTAAGTGAAGAAGGAAGACGCGACTGTCTGGGCTAAGAACCACATACGCAGAGGGCCCCAGGGTGGGGAAGCGTGGCCTGCAGGGAGCACGGGGCTGGGGCTGGTCAGGTGGACAGAGGCCAAGCCACAGCGGCTGTTTAGGAACCGTTTCCTGGTGAGCAGAGCAGGCCCTGAGGGTGTGTCCTGTGTCAGCCCATCTGCTCTGTGAGGGGCCCAGAAGAGGAGTCGGGCCAGCCAGGAACATCTGAGGAAGACACGATGGTCCTCCAATAAGGTGCCGTCAGGAATGGTGGAAATAGCATGAGTTTTAAATTGATTGGATGAAGAAGATGACTCACAGGTTCCTGGCTTGGTGAGGTCAGGGGCTGTGCTATTTGCTAGGAAGCAGGTTATAGAGAAGAGTTGGTTTGACTCCTGTACATAGGAATCTTAGGTGGCACCATCAGCAAGTGCTCTGCAGGCATTTGCATTTGTGGATGTGGCGCCGTGCACTGAAACAGCACTGTCAAATGGGCATGGCGGTACACGGCTATAGTCCCAGGTACCAGGCAGGAGAATTACAAGTTCGTGGCCAGCCTGGGCAATTGAGGGAAACCTCATCTCAAAAATTTGAAAACAGGCTGGGAATGTAGCTTAATGGTGAAGAGCCCCTCAGTTCAACTCCAGATGTGTATATGAGATGGATGGATGGGTGGATGGATGGATGGATGGATGGATGGATGGATAAATAGATAAGCACAGAGACAGCAGTTAAAGTTTCAGAAGTAGCCAGGTGTGATGGTGCATGCCTATAATCCCAGCACTCAGGAGGCTGAGGCAGGGGATAACTGAGTTTGAGGCTAGCCCAGGCTACAAAGCCAGGCCCTGTCTCAACAAAACAAAACGAAGCTATAGGGCCCATGGTAGCACGTGCCTGTAATTTCAGCTACTGGAGAATCTGAGGCCGAGGCAGGAGAACTGTAAAGTCAAAGCCAGCCTGCAAAACCTAACTAGGTCCTGCCTCAGAATAGATAGTGTTGTGACATAGCTCAGTGGCAGAGCGCTGGCCTGGCTGTGTAGAACCCTTGGGTTGATCCCCAGGACCACGGAAAGGATCTGGAGTAGGCGGACCTTACCCTTTGTGAGAAGAGGTGGCTGCCAGCTATGGAAAGCCACCGGGTGAAGCCAGCGGGGTGCGAGTTGGGGGTGCAGCGTGTGTGCAGGCAGCGCCCCGTCATAACTAACTATCTGCATTTCTTTAAAGCTAGAGCTGGATGGCGAGCGAGTGGAACTGCCCAACTTGGAAGGCATCATCGTGCTCAACATTGGCTACTGGGGCGGCGGCTGCAGGCTGTGGGAGGGGATGGGAGACGAGACCTACCCTCTCGCCAGGTGGGCACGGTGCACTGTCTGATGTCACTGCTTCCTTAAGGCACCCTGCTGGTTTTCACAGGTTTCTCATTTCTCAGTCAGATTTTCTGTTCTGTGCCTTCATTAATATGAACACTTAATAAGTGGATGGCCCACGAGTGTTAAAAAGTGGCTGTCCTCAGTAGCCTGGCAGCGCATGCCCGTGATCCCAGTCTGGGAGGCCAAGGCAGGATGGCACGTTCAAGCCTCCCCTGGGCAACTTAGTGACTTAAGAGACCTCATCCCAAAAGCTTAGGAAGGGTGGGGTTTGCAGCACTGTGCAGAGGCCCTGGGTTTAGTCCCCAGTGCCTGAAAAAAGAAAAAAATTAGCCTGTAATCCCATTACTCAGGAGGCTGAGGCAGGAGGGTTGTTGTGAGTTCAAGGCCAGCCTGGGTTACATAGTGAGACCCTGACTCAAAAACAAAAGAAAAAGATTACCAAAGGAACTGCCATGTTGCCAACGAGCTGCCCTTGCTCTGTGTGACCCGTATCCCATGGTCCCGTTAGGCACGACGATGGCCTGCTGGAAGTTGTTGGCGTGTACGGGTCTTTCCACTGCGCTCAGATTCAAGTGAAGCTGGCAAACCCCTTCCGCATAGGACAAGCACACACGGTGCGGGTAGGTGAGCCGGGCGCCGTGGCTGGCAGGCCTGCCAGGCGCGTCCTCAGCAGCAATCATGGCCCGCGCTGTCAGTGACCCTGTGCCAGGGCTTGCGTGGGTGGGGAGGTAACAGGAGGCAGAGCCCTCAGTCCAGTTGAAATGCAACAGGATTAAGTGCTCACAGGTGGCACTAGCAAAGACCTTTCTGAATCTTTTTTTTATTAATTATTTCTTTCCCACCACCAGCTGATCTTGAAGTGCTCCATGATGCCGATGCAGGTGGACGGCGAGCCGTGGGCCCAGGGGCCCTGCACTGTCACCATAACTCACAAGACCCGTGCTTTGATGCTTTATTTCTCCGGAGAACAGACCGACGATGACATCTCCAGTGCTTCAGATCAAGAGGATGAAAAGGAAGCTGAATACACAGACGAAGACGTACAGATGTAGTGTGTCGCCCACGCAGACCCGAGGTGTACGGTCACCCAGGAGGAGGGCTTCTGTACCAGCCGTTCATTCCCGCTTCTCTCATGGTGTGCCAGGTCCACCTTTGTGTGTGTTGCATTCCCCGAGCAGCCAAATTTCCATTTCTTGCAAACACCTGTTTTTTTCAGCAAGATACTTCAGTTATCTATAACTAACTTTGAAAAAGCCACAGAAAGCATGAAGATGAATTTTTTTTTTTACAGCTGGGTTTATAGCTCAGCGGCACAGCACCTGCCTGGCAAGCTCAAGGTCATGAGTTCAATTCCTGGTAGAAAAAAAAAATTCTCAGCTGTATCGTGGGAGTAGGGTCTCCCCGAAGTGTGTGCTCATTCCTTCGCTCGAACAGCACACCCTGGGTGGACAGTACATGGGCAGGAAGATTGCTTCGGTCCTGATGCTTAATGCGGTGGCTCCACACCACGCTGGAAGCCAGTTTGCTCTTTGTGAAAGGAAATGGTTTGTGTTAGCCCACATGGTTGGCATAGGACGTCCCGTGGAGCGTGGCTCTGGGGAGCGCCTGTGCCCCAGAGCGAGTCCTGCGAACTGATTTCCAGGAAACGCTTTGGTGGGCACGTAAGAGAAAGACAAAACGTGAACTGTTTAAGCCTCCAGTTTTCTTTCTGGGGTGCTGGGGATGGAAGCCGGATCCTTTCAGGCTCTAGGTTCAGGCTCTAGGCTGAGCTGCACCTGGTCCCAGGACCCTGCTCTGTATCGAAAGAGAAGCAGATGGGTGAACTGTTCTAAATAACGTTTAGGGCACTTTGGATTGAAAGTTACGGGTTCCAAACTGGACAGTTCACCAACTTCTCTTTTGATTAGAAGACAGTGTCCACAACTAAAAAATTACATATA
>NW_004524798.1:1684537-1701761 GCF_000260255.1 Octodon degus | reverse complement strand
GCTTAGCAAATGTCAAAGCAGAGTCACGTTTTCAAGGTTCTTTTATATCTGAAGTACTTGACAAAATATCCCCTTGGGGAAGGTGAGTGGAAAGAAGCTCTGATAAAATGTTTATATCATATTTTAAAGTAAGAGATATATTTTTAACTTATTTATTATTTTATTGTGGTATCAGACTTGTGTTTAGTGTTTACACTGGTATTTTGTAGCTTTATTTAGTAAGTTAAATTTGCCACAGAAATTGTGCGCCTGCTACTCCCAGTGAGCTCATTAAGCCCTAGCTCAGTTCTCCTAGCAGGTGTCCTGTCAAGCAGCGCTCACTCCCTGGTGCTGAGGGAGGAGGCCTCCCCAGGAGCTTTGTTTCTCTGCTCTTCGTGCCTCAGTTGCCGCGCTCTTGGGGGTGGTTCCGCGGCTGCCCGCGAGAGGGCGCCCTGCCGTTGTCAGCAGGCATCGCAGTGCTCGCCCAGGGGCGCGCGGAGCTTTCCTGACAGATGGCCCACTTGGGAGTGGGGTGACCTTTCGTGATGATTACTGTAATCCCTGGAAGACGGGGATGCGTCCCTCAGAACACCATTAGCCTCCTGTAAGGGTTCGCAATGAAGCTGTCACCCGTGAATTGCTGTAACTTGCGTTCGAGTCGCCTCAGGCTCAGGCCGTGTTTTGAAAGAAGAACATAGTAAATGTATTGTGCGCCCAGCGAGCCAGAGCAGATCCTGCTCTGTTGCAGATGAACCCCTCGGTTTCCACAGTGATGCGCAGTTCTAGGGTGCACCAGACCTTGTTCCCAAGTGGGTTTTCTGCATCTCCGTATGCATCTCCCCGTGGGAAACCTACGCACGGAAGGGTGGGAGAGTTTCTCAGTTTTATTGGACGATCATGTTTTAAGTAGAATGAAATTTAACCTTTAATTCTTGGACAAAATAGTTACAGATGTCACATTTCATAAATACAGTGCTGTGTTCACGTCACCAGGGGCTGTGTCATACCCAAAACTTGTAGTGTTAACCGCGGTAAAAACAAGGTAAATGTTAATTGGGGAAATAAGAATTAAAACAACTAAAGAACTACATAGGTTTTTTTAATTGTTAAAACTACTCCAACCACATTTTCCACTGGACTTAGAACAGGGTAATGTACTATGCCTTCGTTGATTTAAACAAAGTGATTTTTCAATTATAATCTGGTAAGGTGTCTTCTTTTCCTACTGACAGCTCATGAAGCTTTTCTGCGGCCTTACTCATTTAGAACTAAGATTTCTTTAGGAAATTTACTTCCAATTCAGTGTCATGAAATGGGATGTTATCTTCTTTTGGCAAAATTCATCTGCCTTTTTATAGATAGCATTTACCCAGCATTCTGATAAAAATGCAGGCCTGTGCCTTGTTTAAATGAATGCAATTTGTAAGACTTCATGTTCGTGAGTTATATATTAGGGTAATTGTGTGTATTACCAGGGATCCTATACAGTATAAAATAATTTATTGTAAGATTTTTCCATTTAAAATTGTCTTGATATTAACTAACTTATCCATTCTCAGGAAAAAATATAAGAAGCAAATCTTATTTCCTTATCTGTTTCCACATTTCTCTCATCTTTAACTACCCTAGTATATTCCTAACTCCTGTAAACATAATGGCTTAAATACTGAAACTGTGGCAGCTTGTTAGGTGATAAAAAATCTTAGGTAACATTTTCGCTGTTAGAAGTCCCGCGGCCTTGTGCTCCGGAGTACAGGTTGCCTATTAAGGTGACATAATTTTAGGTGTTTTAGCTTTTCTGCAACAACTTACTAGCTGTGAAACTTTAATGTGGTTATTGTTTATAAAAATTTTATAGTCAAAATTATTTGTCTTTATTTTTTTAGAGTGTGTCAAGAACATGTAGTATTTGCTTTTTGAAGTACATTTGACTACTTAGAGTTGTAAAGTATCAGACAATTGCAGTTCTTTTTGCACTGGGAAAATGAATACTACCAGCATGTCAGAAGAAAAATAATTTGCATTTGTGATATAAACTAAAATTGTAGCTAATGTATGTAATAGGATTTTTAATTGCACTAGGAAACTTTAATGGTTATGATAATTTACAAATTAAAGTGGATCTGAATACATAATTTTGACCAAAAAAGTCAGGGGATAGGTAATAGTTTGGGCAGCTTTCCTTTAAAATGATAATATTGAAGCAAGAACCAGCACTTTGTATGTAGAAATATTGTTTTTCTTTTTTAAATGTTTACCTGATTTAGGATAGTGGCTTATTTTTTAATTTTTTTTTTTTTTTTTTGGAACCAGGGATTGAACTCAGGCCCTTGCACTTTCCAGGGAAGTGTTTATTCCACTGAGCCATCTCCTTGGCCCATAGGCTTATTTTTTAAATAGAATTTTTTTTTAAAGTTTTTTGATTTTTGTCCCAATGCAACAGAAGGTAAAATCAGCAACAACACAAAAGAAATGTAGTTTCACTTTTGAAACTTACACCTCGCCTTCCTTGGACCTTTCTGAGGGCTGTCTCCTGTCTGCCCACCACGTCCTCCCAGGCTCTGCAGGTGGGCAGGCAGGGGCGCAGAGGTGGAGGCCGGCCTGGGCTCTGGAGCCGACCCTGCCTCAGAGAACCAGCCCCACGTGGCCGAGCTGACTTGCTGAGCCGTGGCCGCTGGGCGCAGGGCCTAGGTGTGATTTAACAGGCCCCCAGACCTGAAATCAGAACTTGAAAGCTGCCCGTGTGGGCCTCTGTGTTCACCCACAGCTTCCACCAGAATACTTTGTAGAAGAATTAAGTTAATTGGGTGTCAGACTGGTCTCCCTTCACTCTGCTGCTATCTTGCCCCAGACTGACCTTCTATAGAGACTGCAAACGTCTCCTCCCACCCACATAGATGTGTTTGCTGCAGTGTAAGAGCTGGTAGCCACGGTTTGTGCGCGGAACTGAAGGCTTTAGTCCGATAATGGCGAGGAGTTTCTTTGGGGCTGGTAGAGGGGACCCCAAGGGATCACAGCAAGGGGCGTGACCTAGAAGGCTCCTCCTCACCTCCTGGAGGCCCTGCAGCCCCATGTGGGCCAGGTGCAGCCCAAGATTTTAGCAGCTAACGCACTTCCTCTGGCCTGTATTTCCAGCACTTGGGAGGCTGAGGCAGGCAGATCCTTGTTAGTTAGAGACCAGTGTGGGTACAGAATGAGTCCAAGGCCAGCCTGAGCTGCATAGTGAGGCCTTGGCTCAAAAAGAGCAAACATACAAAATAAAGAGTTCCTCTGTTTAAAAGTGACTCTACTCTTTTTAGGTTTTTTTGTTTGTTTTTGTTTCTGAGACAGTTTCCACTATGTAGTCCCGGCTGGCCTAGAATGCTCAGTGGTCCCAGCGGTGTGCGCTCCCACGCCAGCTGATCTTAAGGGTTTGGGAGCCACTACTTTAAGGTCTTTTATCACCTGTTGGATTTTCTGTTGATTTTACATTTTCAGACATGCTTATCACCGGAAAGGCTGCTCTGGAGGCCCCAGATGCTGCTTGGAATGTGGCTGGCTGCCCGTTCCACCGTGTCTGAGAGCATCCTGCTGCACAGTGCAGCACCAAGCCCAGCTTCTCTTCCTGTTTGTAATTTGGGCATGGAAGTGACCTGCGTACTTAACTGATTTCTATGTAAATACAGATATTTAGTCTGGTAGACCTGACAGTGTAGCCAGCGAATGAGGCTTGTAGGTCTCAACTCACATTCCAAGATTCTGCAGGGAGAACGCGGCCAGGCTCCTCTGAGCCCAAAGTTCACAGACTGGAGTGCTGCAGCTGCCCTGGAGCTGGAGCCCCCTGGGAGCGGGCCCTGCAGCCCGGCCCCGTCTGGTCTGTGCTGCAGCCACAGCGGAGGCACCGCCTGGGGACTTTGTCATCTCCTTTTGTCAACTGGTGACTGGTGGATGTTGGAAAGAGACAGCCAGACAGCTCAATTGCCTTCCTGACCCCTCAGGCATCGCCCAGCAGGAGGACGCCCTGATGGGGAGCAGGCTGTGGTTGGAAGTGGCAGCTGCTCTGGGCACTGCAGCGGAGGGCACCTCAGCTCCCTCCCTTCCTCCCAGCTACAGTCGCACACTCCCCCTGCACCCTGTCCCTTGATTGCCTCCTTTTGGGCCTGTACCACGGTCACTGGCCAGACAGAAATGTGGAGTGAAGCACTTGGTATGTTGGACATGCTTGCTTGTTTTTAATAAAATGAAAAGCACAGTGCTTAGAACATGTGGCCTTTAAAAGTTTGCGTGGCTTCTGTAGCCTGGGACACAGTATGCACACACTTGGGAAAAACACCCCCCATGCTTGCACCTGGCCCCTGGCGTTGTCGCAGGCAGCAGTGCTGTGCAGTGGGCCGGTGCGGGAGGAGCTGGGAGCCCCCGCCCACCCGTGGGCAGCGCCCACAGCTCACTTGCTTCCCCGGGGCTGGCCTCACCTCTGCACCTGCCTGGGGTGGAACCTCAGCAGGCTGTGGGTACCCTGGGGCTGAAACGAGGCCCATGCTACCAGCTGCTGCAGCAGGTTTTTGTGTAAAAACGGAAATGCAGGCTTTTTATGCAAATTGGGCTGCTGTAGGGTTCTGGTGCCAGTCGCTGGGAGGGTGCACTGCACTCTGCGGCCCACCCGCCACCGCCAGAAGTGTGGGTCCCTCCAGCTGACTTTTTTTCCTCCACCTGGCTCTCCTCAGCTTCATGGCCTGTCTCCTGTGACCCAGCTTGCACACAAGTGTGTGACGTGTGGCTTTTTTACTTTATTATAGATTAGAGGAAAATTCTGTGCTCCTTTTTCTTTTCAGTTTTAGCTGGACAAGTCTTTAATTTTGAAATTTAAAAAAATCCACTGATGAATTGCATGCAGGGAAATGGTGTTGAAGACAGAGACTTGATTGGTTTTGTTCTTGGTTTGGGGTTTTTTTTGAGTCAGAGTCTTGCTCTCTAGTTCAGGCTGGCCTTGAAACTCACAGCAGCCCTGCCTCAGCCTCCCGAGTGCTGGGTAACGGTTATGTTCCACCACACCAGCACAAGGCCAGTGATTCCTTGGTCAGTTCTTTTATTTTGCTGTATTTTGCTTTGCTTTATTTTATTATTTTGGAGGGTATCAGGAATTGAATTTAGCATGGGCAGGGGCTGTGCTGCTGAGCTACATCCCAGGCCCTTGATCAGTAATTTTAAACATGAGTTCTGCAGCTGTGCACACTACTGCAGTCCACAAGGAAAGCTCATTAACGCGCTTCTTAAATAACTTCAGCACACACGCATTGGGCCTTCGGCTGATATGCCAGCTGCCTTTATTTCAGCATAACTTTTATTTCGGTAGTGCTGGAGATCGACCCCAGGGCCACTGTGCCACGAGCTGTCCCCACCATTTTTTTTTTTTTTTAATGTATTTAGTACAGGCTCTCCAGGGTCTCACTACACAGATTGGACTCATAGGGATCCGACGGTTTCCAGCCTCCCAAGCGCTGGGATTACAGGCGTGCACCACCATGCCCAGTCTCAGTTGCTGTCTCAGCGCACCCGGGGGCGGGGGTGGGGCCAGCATGGCTAGTTTTATCTTTTGAGGCAGGGTCTTACTGATAAGTGTTGGGGCAGTACAGTAAAGAGACACGAAAGACAAGCCTTTACTGACTCCAAAGACACGAGAGGATCAGGGCAGGTAGATCCCCTGGCCTGGTACAAAGAAAGCTGAGGCTCTTACGGACTTTTGTTATGGGTGGAGTTTGAGGGGGGTGTTTAGAAATATCTGGGCTGGGGAGATAGTTCAGTAGAATAAGCACTTGCCTGGCAAGGGCAAGGTCCTGAGTTCAGTCCCCAGTACCACACACACACACACACACACACACACACACACACACAAAATCTGCGGATTGATTGGGGTCTTTCCTGAGGCAGCAGGAAAGGTGAAAGGAAATTGCACCTTGGGCAGTGTTGGAGAATGATAGGTGGTCTTTGGGAAGATAAGCTATTGTTTAAAGGGCTTCAGTCATATTAGATGACCCCCATAATAATTCAGCAATTCATTCTAGGGCCAGAGCCTATCACTTACACCTCAGGACTTGGCGCCCACCTGTCACGTCCTGCAGGTGGGCTCTGCTGCCCTCGGCTCTGCTGAGCATGTTGACTTCCTGTAGCAGGGGAGGGGCCCAGCGGCGTGGCTTTCTCTTCCTTATAAACAAATGTGCTTGCGCTAACATGACTCAGAGGCCCACTGCACTGCGGTAGAAGACCATCTGTCAGTGGCAGACCTTGCCTTGTGGCCGTGCCTCAGGTGGAAGCCGTGGACTCTGGGCCAATGGGACACCATGCCACTGGAGGGAGAGGCCATTATCGAGATAAGTAGGACATTATGTAACCTGGACTTATAAACAGCGCCACATGGTCTGGGCTCAGTGGCGTGACACTTATAGAACATTTGACTATGAACCAGTTCCAGGTGAAGCAGTCTGCTCACAAACCCAGTTGAGTGCACAGCGAAGACAGTTTCCCCTGTCCCTGTGAGTGAGTGGTTATCCACGTGAGTGCTGTGTGGGTGGGCCACCGAGCCAGTCCTGTAACTCCAGAATCAAATTGAGTTTGCTCTGTCCTTTCACCACCACTGAATTAGTCCTTCCTCAGCGTCGGCTGAGGCTGCCTGGCCTCTGTTAGGCCACAAGTTGCCCTGTAAGGGAGTGGCTACAGTACAACACCTCCTGGATCTCTTCCTCCATCCCCACAGCTAAGCGCAGACGGCAGGACTTTGTAGCCAACTCCAGGGGTAGGCAATGAAGATCCAATGAAGCCAGGTGCCAGCATGCGCACCTGTCATCTCAAGTAGGCGCGGACTAAAGCAGAAGGAGTTCAAGGCCAGCTGGGCATCTTAGCAGGACCCCATCTCAGAATAAGAAGGACTGGGGGTTGGAGGCCCTGGGTTCAGTCCCCACTACTGAAGAAAACACCCTGAACCAAGGCCAGCAGCCCTAGCTGGATCTCGCAGGCATAGTTAGCACAGTGGCAGGGCGTATCCTAGGTAACTTTGGCTGACCTTAGTTTCTAGCCTAAGCCACACCCGCACAGAGCTTAGTAAGCCAGTGGCAGAGAACCTTTTCAGGGAAAAAGAAAGTGATACTTAGCCTGTGCTCTAGAGAGGCTGATCTGGCAAACCTAGGCAAGGCCAGCCCATGGCGAGGTGGCACGGAGCCCAGGCTGACATGAGGGTTAGTGGATGGTGAATAGGGCAATAGCAACGGCAGAAATAGTCTCCAGGGGCTAATGTGTCAGCCTTAAGTCTGTGAACTTCAGGGTGCCATACATAAAATGTCATTTCAAACTGAGCTGGAGGGATAGCAGATGAGCTTGGTTTTTGTTTTGACGCAGGGTCTCACTATGCAGCTCAGACTGGCCTTAACCTCTCTTCGTAGCCCAGACTGGTCTCAAACTCCCAACCATTCTCCTGCCTCAGCCTCCTGAGTGCTAGGATTACAGGCCTGTGCCACCACGCCTGGCTGAGCTTGGCTTTGGACACAGGACTGTGAAGTGTTATAGGGACGTTCAGTTAGATAGCATCACACAGCTAGGGATCACTTGGAGAAGAGCCAGCAGGATGGTGCCTAACTTACAATCCCAGCCCTCTGGAGAGTCACCGAGAGTTCAAGGCCGCCCTGAACTACAAAGAAAGACTGTATCTCAGAGAAAAAGTGAAATCCTTTAGGAGCAGCATGGACGTAGGCTATAGGGGAAGCACTGGACTCAAGAAGTCCAGCAGAGCAGAAATAGGTGGACGTGAGCCGCCCAAGGAGGAGGACGGCAGGCAGAGATGTAGATGACGACCCCTGAAGGGTGGGATTACACAGGCTCTCAGATCTTAAGCCTTGGAGGTTGGACCGCAGAGATAGCTCAGTAGAATAAGCGCTTGCCTAGCAAACGCAGGGTCCTGAGTTCAATCCCCGGTACTGAAAAACAAAGGATCCAGCCTTGGAGGTGAATTTGTTCTGTGGATACTTATTGTGCGCTCTGTGAATGACAGAATGAGGAAGCACGTGGTGTCGAGCTCACTGCCATGTGGTGCCCCAGGCCAGATCATGAGTCAGGAAAGTTAGGAGCTTTTATAAAATGTAGATGATGAAGTGGCTGGGATGTGGGGCAGGGCAGAGCCCTTGCCGACCACACATGACCCCTGAGTTCCATCCCCAGCACCAGAAAATGTATTACTTATAAAGCTAGCAAAGGGAATGAGCCAGAGGTGCCAGGGCCCTGGGATTTTTATCTCACATGTAGAAAACACATCTCTAAAACTAGAGTCTGGACTGGTGAGATGGCTCAGTGGTCTAAAGCACCTACTTAGAACAAGCTTAGCAAAGCACAGGGAACACGGTTCAATCCCCAGCACCACATGCCAGCCAGCCCCGCCCCCTGGTGGGCTGAGCTGGCCACACACACACACACACACGCACACACACATAAATAAATAAATTAAAAAAAAAACAAAAAACTAGAGTCTGGTGCCAGCGGTGTGACTAGGACTCCCCATGTCTGAGGGGCTGATCCTGCGCTAACGTGTGGCGGCCTCGGCAGGACGTCCTCTCCACAGCAGAGGAGTGTGGTTTAGACACAGGGCTGTAAAAGGCATAGGGACATTCAGGGAGAAGTGACAGACTGTGGTGTTTGTGGAGGAGGTGCCGGAACAGGTGTCCAACAGCCACAGTCTGTGGTCCTGAGCTCGGGTCCTGGCTGTGTAACTCAGGGTATGTTATAGTCCCCACAGCTGTGGGACAAATTACATGAAAACTTGGGGATGAAAATAATATTATGCACAGCCATGTTCATAACAGCATAATTCATAATAGCTAAGTCTGAGAAACAGCCCATATCCCCAACAGATAAGTACATAAAGCAAATGGGTATCATGTGGAGTACTACTCTGCCATAAAGAAGGATAAGACAAGTCATCTGCAGGAAATGGATGCACCTTAGAACCATAATTTTTTGCTTTTGTTTTAGACAGAGTATCTGTTTAGCCTAGGCCGGCCTCAAACTCATGGCAGTCCTCGTGCCTCAGCCTCCCAGTGCTGGGATTATAGGTGTGTACCACCATACCCAGCACATCCAGGTGCTGGATGTATTCAATATGCATGGTCACATGGTTTCTCTTATATGACAATCCAAAAGCATAAAGAACAAAATAAAAGGTAGACAAAGCAGGGCATGATGGCACATGCCTGTAATCCCCGCACTCACCTGTAATTCCAGCACTCAGGAGGCTGAGGCAGGAGGATCATTACAAGTTTGAGACCAGCCTGGGCTAAAAAGTGAGCTCAAGTCCAGCCTGAACTACAGAAGGAGACCCTGTCTCAAAAACAAAAACAAAAAGGGTCTGCCAAATAGCTCAACAGACTAAAGCACCGGCTCAGACACAGGCAGGGATCAGGGTTCTGTCCTGGCATGCCACTGGCCCTACCTCCGGGGTATGCTGAGATGGCAATTGAGACTGGGTGTGGTGGTGCATGCCTGTAATCCCAGTGCTTGGGAGGCTGAAAACAGGAGGATCACTACAAGTCCGATCTGTGTAGTGAGATGGCAGGCCTGGGGATCGAACCCTGGTCCCTGCATCTGCCTAAGCAGGCGCTTTACTCTGCTGAGCTATCTGGCCAGCCCTCTATCACTTTTAATAAAGAGAACAAAGTAGCTAACATGACAAGGGACCCAGAGGGCCTCCGAGGACCATCATAACAGGATGACAGCTGCTGCCTGGTCTATCTGGGCCACCAGCCCAGGAACTTGGCCTTGTCCATTCTCAGAGAAGCCCTGGGGGTCCCACCTCCTCCAGTCCCAACATCGAGTCCCCACAGCAGACACAGAAATGAGCTGTCCCTGCCAGCTTTGCTTGCGATGAAGTTGCAGGGGCTTTGCTGTCCATGTTTGCTGCATTGTCAGGAATGGGGCTGAGACTGACCCTTGAATGAGACTGATGTGAGGTGACACTGTTCCCTTCTGTCAAACTGTTTTTTTGTTGTTGTTTGTTTTTTTTTTAGTGGAACCAGGGATTGAACTCAGGCCCTTTTACTTGCCAGGCAGGCGCTTATTCTACTGACCTATCTCCCTGGCCCCAAACTGGTTTTCTTGTTTATTGCCACCAACAGCAGTGTCCTGGAGATATGTGCAAAGGCCAGCGTGTTGCTAGGGGCAGAGACAAAAAGAGGAACCCACACCCATGCTTGCTATTATTAGCAGGGTAGGTTCTCGGAGAGCACAGTGCTGAGAAGCCAGCCAGGCTGTGGAGCTGCAAGGGCACTCGCCTTCAGGAGAGGGGGCCAAGAACCAGGAAGGTGAAGAGGGAGCTTTGAGGACATTACAAGGGGTGGATGGCCCCAGGAAGAAGGCCTGGGTGGTGGACTCTCCGTCACCTGTGGGACATCTCAGGGAGTGCCCAGTTTGAAGCAAAGGCCTCAGGACCTGTTTGGTGATGTCCCCTAAAATGTGCCCCTGGACCAGGGATTCTCCAAGTGCGATGTGCTAGCCACCAGGAGCCGCTTCACAGAACACAGCTGAAATGTGAATTGTCCAGCCCCTCCCAAGACCTGTTGAATGCATAAATTTGCACGAGAGACCAGAACTCTATATTTTGTCTGGTTTTGCTTGTTTCATTGTGATTCTCTCCCCACTCCCCCCGAATCAGGAATTGAACTCAGGCCCTTGCGCTTGCCAGGGAAGCGCTTATTCCATTGAGCCATCTCCCCGGCCCCAGGTTTTGTTATTGAGACAGGGTCTTGCTATATAGTTCAGGCTGCCCTTGAACTAACTCTGTAGCCCAGGCTGGCCTCAAACAGGGCAATCCTCCTGCCTTCCTCCTAGCACAATCACTCCCTTAGCAGGTGGGGTACCATGTCACTGTAACCCCAGCACTTGGGAGGCACAGGCAAGGGATCGCCTCAAGTTTGAAGCCTGGGATACATAGTTCAAAGCCAGCCTGAGCCAGGGAGGTAGTGCACACTTGTATTCCTAGCACTCAGGAGCTGAGGCAGGAGGACCCTTCCTTCGAGGCAATCTAGGATACAAAGGGAGCTCAGTGGAAGCCTGAACTCATAGTGAGACCCTGACTGAAAAACGAAAACTCCCAATCACAGTGTAAACAGTGGAAAACTCTGGAGGTGACAGGAAGGCCCGCTAAACACACTAAGCACAGGGTGATGGCACACAACAATGTCACCAGCACTGTTTTCCTTTCTGTGATGTTTATTTTTATTAGTCCATCTGACCAACACATACACATTACCCTGCCTGGAAGGACTTGGTCCACCAACCGAAAACGTCACGTTCCCCGCATCCACTGCATCTGTGTAGGGACAGGGTCACAGCCAGTCTCTAGCTTGCCCCAAGCTGCAGGCCGCTCCTGGCTTGCAGCAGCAGCAGCAGCAGCAGCAGCGATGTCCTCGTGCGATGTGGGACGCCGTCTTCTGCACACAGAATCTGGTCCACACGCACCCACTTACACGGGGTCTCCTGCTCTTGCTGTCCCACGGCACCCGCTTGACACCCCCCTCCCAAGCCCAGCTCATGGGCACATGGAGCTCCAGAAGCCAGAGCAGCCGGCCCACAGCAGCAGGAAGCCGGGCAGCAAAGGCGGAGCTAACGCTGCGCTCAGGTGGGCGGCTAAGAAAAGCCCTCAGGCAGCAGCAGCCCCCGCCCTGCAAAGACCAGGTGATGCCGGGCACAAGGGGCGTCCGTGCACCCGCCCCAGCAGCTCCAGGGCCCTGGCCCGCTCCTCGTAGTCTGCGCTGTCCAGGCTGCGCACTAGCTCCTGCAGCCAGTGACGTGCCCCCGGCGACCCCACCACGGTGACGCGGGTGTGGCCCTCCGGCGTGGCCCAGGCCTCCAGCTGGATCAGCGTGTGGCTGTGCTCCTCCAGGCGCCGCAGGTCGGCGTCCCCGCGCCCGAACACCAGCTCCTCCTGTTCTGCGTCCATGAAGAACACCAGTGGCCTGCGGAAGTGCTCTGGATCCATCCACCAGGCTTGTCCTTCGCCTCCAGAGCCCCTCTCCATCGGGCCGTGCTTCTAGACACCTGGGAGTAGGGATGAGAAGGGGTGGCTGTCAGAGGGCCTGGGACTCTGGAGGGCAGGGCACTGGCAGCTGCGCCCCAAAGGAAGCCTGTGTCTCCAGGGAAGAGCATGCTAGGACTGCTACTACCTGGGCCCATAGGGACTGCAGGTACATCAGCACTCTGGGGGAGACCAGGCTGTCCCAGGCCCCCTCTTGCTGCTGGCCTGCTTCCCCTCGCACCAATAACACCAAGTGCCTATGCTTGCCTCCTACTGGTTGCTCAGAGTTGGGACGCACTGGTCCCCACCCAGCGATGCGCTGCTCACCTCCAGGTTCTGCTCTCTCAAACACCTTGGAGAAGTGAGCTCCCTTCCGTCCTCTCGGGCCCACGCTCGCCTTCTCAGGTATTCTGGCTCTCTGTTCTCCACGCTTTCGCAACTTAGCTCACACAACCTCCGTGTTCCTCAGGACTCGCTGATCGAATTGGAGGAGCATTCATTCCATGGCGCTGTTTCCTTGCCCTCCTTCACCACAGTCGGGGCAATCCGCCTGGAGCTCCAGAGCCTCCCGCCTCAGCCGCCAGCCTGGCAGCACCCAGCACCACTGCCTCAGCTCCCTTTTAAAGCTTGACACAGGTGGGCGTGGCAGCCCACTCCTCTAATTCCAGCACTCAGGAGGCTGAGGCGGGAGGATCGCTGTCAATCAGAGGTCACCCTGGGCAACTCGGTGAGCTCAAAGCTAGGCTGAACTACATAAGGATACCCTGTCTTCAAAGCTCTAATAAATGACAGGCTATCAGTTAAAGAAGCATTCATTTGGTTTGACATTTTAAAGTTTTAGTGTCTCTCTCTCTCAATATGTGCTCTTTTTTTGTTTGTTTCTGAGACAGTATTGGAATGTCAGTTGGGCTGGCCTTGAACTCACTCTGAGGCTGGCCTAGAACTCATGAGGCCCCTCCTGCCTCAGATTAGGGCTTGGGAAAATCTGGCTGGGGAAGAAGGTTGAACGACCTATTAACTACAGGCTCCCTGACACAATGCACAACAGTTCCCAAAGCCCTGCATGTGGACTTCACTTCTCCTGCAAACTCGAGCAGGTTTCCAGCAGGCTGATCTAGACCTGGCCTCAGCCTGAGGCATGAGATCCAAGCACTGCCTCTCAGAACCAGGTTGTGCAAGTTCTCTCCTGTTTCCTTGAAATTTAGACAGCACACAAGGACACACGGAGGCTGCGAAGACTCTGCTAAAGTAACTTTCCACGCCGGCCCTCGCTGTGCTTCCCAGATGCCACCAGTACACTTATCCCTGCGCCCTCCCTCTTCTCTTTCTTTGGCCCAGGCTGGCTCTGCAGAGCCTGATTCCTCCCCGCTCCTTCTTTTACTTTCTCCAGGAACTTTTGCCACTGCCTTTTGCTCCTTTCCTTCAGTTCTTTGAACTAGACAAGAGCCTGAAATCCTGCCCCAGGAGAGACGCAAACCCAAACCTAGTAGCATTTAGTTGGTGAGCCACTTTTTAGAAGCAAGCTGCCTGGTAATAGAACCTACTGGATAGAATGCCACCACCTCTATTCACTATTGAAACTTGTTTGTAATGGACAATAGGCTACAAGATGTGTTCAAATACACTTGTCATGAAATACAAGTAAGAAGTTCTATAGGTAGCAGGAGTACCAATCAAGAATATATTTATCCGTCATGTACCTCAGTAGTGTCCCAAATTTTCTGATCAAGAAGATTATGGGGCCAAAGAGGAAAGTCATCGATGACGTACAGTGCGCCTAAGGAAAGTCACATGGGGAGAAGACACTCTCTCAGACTTTCACAGAGAGCACATTGGCCAAGCAATGGCCGTGACTCATCCACATGGCTGACACTGACAAAGGTTCTACAATCTGAGGTACAGGATCTCAGGATAAATCCTGAGGGCATTTCACTGACCTTCTTAGACCAAAAAGCTACAACTCTTGTTGCATAGGTCCTGCTTTACCTTGGTCTTAACCATCCAGAGAAAAGTATGAAGACGAAATATAGGAAATAAAGCCATGTTGTTAAGTTGAGCTGTGGGGGATTCAGGTCAATAATTTCTGACATTGCCAGTTAAACAGAAGACCCAATGCTATTATGGGCTACTGGACTCTTTTAGAATATTTTGCTGAGTTTACACACCTATAATATTCAATAACGGACCTTAGAAAAATGGAGTATACCTATGAATGTCCATTTTGTATCTGTGTACTCAAAGTGGTTGGGATAGATACATAGTTCAATTCTCTTAATGAATAGAATGATTTGTTCTAATGGTATTTGTAAATAGGATTACAAGTCCGCATCTTGTACAGCAATTAACCACTAAGAAGAATATATGCAGTGTATTATTTGTTGAAACTGTACTTCCGATTTGATTTGAAACTGTCTCATTGCTATCTGTTTATCAATAAAACTTTGGAAAAAAAAAGAATATATTTATCATGACATCTCACTCATGCACTAAAAACCTTCCTAGCATGGCTTTATCACTCTACTTGTCAAAATCAAAAAGGTTTTCGGAGAAGTGACAGTGGTGGCATTGAGATTAGTAGAACATGGGCTGGTGAGATGGCTCAGTGGTCTAAAGCACCTACTTAGAACAAGCTTAGCAAAGTACAAGGGACCGCGGTTCAATCCCCCAGCACCACATGCCAGCCAGCCCCGCCCCCTGGTGGGCTGATCTGGCCACACACACAAATAAATAAATAAATAAATATTTAAAAAAAAAAAAAAAGAGAGATTAGTAGAACAATTATGATATCTTTTTGTTTGAGAATTCACCGTCAGTCTTTTTCTATTTTTTCTCAAGCACAAAATTGCCTGTGTTTGAACAACAAAAAGACCCAGCAAAAATGACAAAACAAAAATGCAATCCTCTGGCCACTAGGCATTCAGTGCTAGAAGGCTTTGTTTCGAGCTTTCAAGTAATTTATACACGTTCTGAATGCTTGAAAGTCAGCAGAAAACTTACATCATCTCCTAGCTGTTGAAGGTTTCTACAATCTATGCCAAATAAACCTTCCAGATATGGTCTATGTTATGGTTTGTGTCCAGCTGTCCCCCCAAAGCCTCACGCAGTCATGGGGTAGACTTCTAGAGTTTGTGATTAACTCTTGATCCCCTGGGATTATGGGTATGAGTGCTGCAGGGATTATGGGTGTGAGTGCTGCAGGGATTATGGGTGTGAGTACTACTTGTACCCTGGGGCGGATAGCCTGAATGCAATTTTTTTTTGGGGGGGGGATAGAACTGGGGATTGAACTTAAGCCCTTGCACTTGCCAGGGAAGCGCCTATTCTACTGAGCCATCTCCCTGGTCCTGAATGCAATATAAGGAAGACAGACTTGCTCTCTGTTGCCATTGCTGCTGCTTCTCCTCCCATTTGCTCTTGTTGTTTTGCTGCCTTCCACTGTCATGAACTGCTGCCCTCTGCCATGTGCCACTCCGCCTTGCAGCCAGCTTTGTAAGAACTGAAAACTCCGCAAACTGTGAGCTAAATAAACATTTCCTTCCTTCATTTGGAGGGCCGGGCATTTGTCCCAGCAATGAAAGCAGAGTACCTGAGATAGTCTAGAAGCATATGCCCTGGTAGACACCAAGCCATTTGGCGCCTCGAATTTACAAAGTTCTGGCGCTCAGATACCAGGTCTTTGTGCATGCGGTCCTACACTGTATGACTCTGTGAGCAGACTAGTGTCATGTATTTCAAAAAGAAACCCACACTGGGGGGCCAGGGAGATGGCTCAGTGGAATAAGCGCTTCCCTGGCAAGTGCAAGGGCCTGAGTTCAATCCCTGGTTCCACAAAAAAAAAAAAAAAAAAAAAAGAAACAAAGAAAGCCACACTGGGGTGGTGGCACAGGCCTATAATCCCAGCATCAGCGGGCCTTGGGGTAGGGGCCTCACTGTAAGTTTGAGATCAGTCTGGGCTACATGATGGAATTCAAGGCCAGCTTGAACTGCATAGTGAGACCCTGCTAACAAACAAACAAAAAAACCAAAGTGGCACGTTTTATACTGGTTCAGGGCTTACTCACTGATGCTCCATTGCTACAGAACAGACCACCAGGCCACCAGCACAGGAGCTGTCCCCAAGAACAACATGGAGATTCCTGGGAAAAAAAGGCTGCGTGTTCACACTAAAGAAATGTGCAGCGCAAGTTATGGATTTCACAGAAGCATACGCTTGGCCTCCCCTATGGTTAAGAAAATCAAAGTCATAGTGACACTGTCAACTAGACACCGTGATGAGAAGGCTGACAGTGAGACCGGGCATGGTGGTGCACTGCTGTCATTCCAGCTCTGGGGAATCGGAGTCATGAGGATCCTGGGAACTCAAGGTCAGCCTGTGCTACACCATGAGTTCCAGGCTGGCCAGGACTACGTAGTGGGAAAAATACAACAAAGTTCTTCCCTTGAGACAAGGAGGTGATGTGCAGGTCAGGCTGGACTTGAACCCAGTATGAAGTCCAGGTTGTCTTAGAACTCAGAGTGATCCTCCTGCTTCCATGTGCCCAGTGCTGGGATTACAGGTGCAAACCATCACACTTGGCAAGCCAAATAATACTTATAATCAATATTACATCATGACGAGAATACATGTGCTAAGGCCAGGTGTGCTAGCACACAGCTGTCATCCCAAAACTAAAGAGGCTAAGGCAGGAGGGTCCCAGACTTCCAGGTGAGTCCATGCTACCAGCTGAGTAGAAGGTTTGCCTGGACTATGTTGTCTCAAAAAAACAAGGGCCAGCCAAATAGCTCAGTGAATTAAAGTGTCTGCCTAGGCAGCTGCAGCAGCCAGGGTTCCATCCCAGGCCTGCCGTGCCAGCCCGGCCCCCAGGGCATGCTGAGATGGCAATTGAGACTTGGCGCGGGCCTGTAATCCCAGATCTTTGGGAGACTGAACAGAGGCGAATCACTTGAGTCCAATCTCCAAAGCGAGACCCTATAGACCCTCTAGATCCTTACTAAAATTACAAAAAAAAGAAAAAAGAAAGAAAAAGACTGACAGTGAATTCTCAAACAAAAAGGAAGCCAGAAATGGTCATATTTCACAAATAATGAAAGGTACAGTATATATCCATGGCTTTTTTTTCCTGTATTTTAGGGAAGGGTCTACAGGGTGTTCAGGGTCTCACTACTAGATGGGACTCACAGTGACTCTCCTGTTCACAGCCTCCAAAGTGCCAAGAT
>NW_004524798.1:1679292-1682587 GCF_000260255.1 Octodon degus | reverse complement strand
GGCCCTGGAGTAGAGGCCCAGAATGGGCCACGGCCAGCTGCACTATCTACCCAAAGCTGCCCTGACAGCCTTCATCACCAGATGTGCGGGCTCAGGGCTGCAATGCAGCAAGTGGAAGGAAGCAGCAGGCTTGCTCTGAGTTCCAGGACTGCCTGACAGTCCCACCCTGTCTTCAAAAGGACTGAATTAGGGCTGGGGACCAGCAGCAGTGCCTGCCCACCAAGCACGAGGCCCTGAGATGCACTCACAGTAGGGAAAACATAAATGAAAAAGAAAAGAAAGGACAGCAGTGGCCCCAAATTGCAGTATTTATTTCTCCAATTCTCCCCCAGTCTTGGCCATTGAACCCAGAGCTTGGGCCCAGGCAGCCATGCCCCATCCACCCTTCCTTTTCTGCTTCTCCATTCTAGGTGACATAGTCCATAACCCCAATGCAGGGGAAGACCCTCCCAGGGAGTCCTTGGTCCACTGCCCGATGCCCTCAATTCCGTTCCCCCACCCACCCAGCACGCCGCACAGATTCTAGGATCGCAGACAGGGTGCCTGCGGGTTCACACAGCCTCCAGCTGGCCCTGGGTGCAGGCCACACCTCGCAGCTTGCTCTCGGACTGGCTGGCGCTCAGGAGCAGTCCTGTCCTCGCGCGATGGGGACCGCCATGTTCTGTACACAGGATCCAGTCTGCACCCATAAGCATCCAAGGTGCCCACTGGGCCTGTGCAGTCAGGCCCAGCTCAGGAGCACAGGGAGCTCCAGAAAGGCGAGTAGCCGGACAGCAGCAGCAGCATGCCGGGGCAACCGTGGCAGGGGGAAATAGCATGCTCAAGCTGTGGCCAGCGCCAAGTCCTCAGGCAGCCGCCGCCCCCGTGCTGTTGCCGCCCATTTCCTCGGGCACAGGGGGCATCCGTTCACCCGAAGCAGCAGCGGCAGTCCCCAGGTCCACATTCGGGCTCCGTGCGGCCCATGCTGCACACCAGCTCCTGCAAACCCGCCACGGTACCTCAGGCAAAGCGGGCCGCAGTGCCCCAGGCCTCCAGCTGGATCAGCCTGTGGCTGCGCTCCTCCAGCACCACAGGTGGGTGGCATCTCTGCAACCGAACTTGACCACCACCAGCTCCAGGCCCAGGAGGAAAACCAGAGGGCCTGAGGGCCTGGAGCTCCATCCCGCAGGCTCCTACTGGCCCATCAGCGCCTCTCTACATCAGCCCTTACTCCTGCACACCTGGGGTAAGGAGGAGAAGACATTAAAGTCAGACCTGACTGGCCTCCAGGGGTCAGTGTATTGTAGTCGCACCCCAAGGGAAGCCTATGTCCCCAAGGAAGAGCATTTTAGAAGCTACCACCTGGGTCCTTGAAAGCTGCAGAGACATCAGCCACACAGGAGGTGACCACGACATTCTGGATCACCTCTTGCTGCTGGCCTGTTTCCCCTCACACCAAAAATACCAAGCAGCTACTTGCATCCTACTGGTTGGTCAGAGTCAGGACCCACGTGGTCCCCACCCTGGGATGCTCTGCTCATCTCCAGGCTCTGCTCTCTCAAAACGCCTTGGACAAGTGGGTTCCCTTCCAGCCTCTCCTGCCTACACTCACCTTCTCCAGCTCACTCTTCTCCATGCTGTCTCAAATTTGGCCCACACAACCTCCGCTGTTCCTCAGGACTTACTTGTTGATTTGGGGAATTGGCAACTCCAGGGCAGGCACTCTATTTCCTGCCCTTTTTTCACAGAAGTCAGGCAAATCAACTTGGAGCTCCGGAACCTCCTGCCTCAGCTCCAGTCTGTGACTGCTAAGCTCCACTGCCTGAATTCCTTTTTAGAGGTTGAGGGGGCTGGAAAGATGGCTCAGTAGAATAAGCACTTCCCCAGCAAGCACAACCCTATCCTGTGGGGATGGTGAAGTCTCTGTCTTGTCCTGTTGTGTATGGTGAGACATAGATGGACCCAGTTGTAGCACTGTGAGGTACCAGGACAGACCCTTCTGGATCGAGTTTCCTGCTCAGGGAGAGATGGCAGGACATCCAGATCAGCTGTTCTGCCTCCCAGATCCTTCTCTTCCCTTAGGAGACAGGGTCTCGCTGTGCAGCTCAGGCTGGCCCTGAGCTCACCATGTAGCCCAAGCTGGACAGGAACACAGAGTGAAGGTGCTTCCTTTGCCCCTGGAGTGCGTGCATTCCAGGTACCCACCACCATGCCCGACCTCTGCCTGAAATCCCAGCACTTCGGGGCTAAGGCTCAGGGAGTTGTGGGCCTTTGAAGCCAGTGGCGGCCCCTTAGTTCAAGCTGGTGTGAACTTTTCCTCCTTGCCTTTCTTTTGCTTTCTGGGCTCTTTGACATAAATTTGTTGCCATCCTAACCCCTCTGTCTGAGGTTTGAGTCTTGAGAACACTGTGAGACACCACCCTAATAGTTCTATTCCAATCACAGCCTGAGAGAGACCAAGTGGGTAGCTACAACATTTGACTGTAAGAGCTGACAGGGAGCCCTGGAAGGGGGGTAAGCGCATGACATCTGCAACATGTAGGAGGCTGAGACAGGCGGCTCCAAACTTTGAGCCAGTTCTTATCTTCAGTAAGGGAGATCCTGTCTGTGTCCATTAAAATAAACCTCTGAGATGTTGCTCAATGCCAAAGACTCAGGCACAATCACTCCAAAGTTGATCAAAAAGACCTAGAGGATGGGAGGAGGTGGAAAAGAGCGAGAGGGGATTCCTGGGAAGACTGGATAAGTGGTACAGGGAGAATTCCACAGCAGCATGCACAGTGCGACCTTGCGTTCATAATTCCTGAGTTAGGGCTGGGGCTCAGCAGCAGTGCCTGGCTGGCAAGCATGGGTCCCTGATTTGGATTCACAGAAGGGCCAAATGAATGACAAAGAAACACAAAGGGACAGCAGTGGCCCAGAATTGCAGCATTTATTTCTCCAATTCTCCCCCAATCCCTGCCATCCAACCCAGAGCTTGGGCCCAGGTGGCCACGCCCCACCCACCCATCCATCCTTCCATTTCTGTTTCTCCGTTCTGGGTGACGCAGTCTGAGTCGCCAACACACGCGGATGACCCTCCGAGGGAGTCTTTGGTCCACTGCCCCATGCCCTCAATCCCATTCACCCCCACCCCCACCCCCACCCCCAGCACACTGCACGGGTCCTGGGAGTCCGGCTGCATCTGGCAGTTTGCTCTTGGCCTGGCTGGATTGGGCAACAAGGATTTCCTGGCACGATGCGGGCCGATGACTTCCACACACGATTCAGTCCCTGCTAGTCCATGTCCAGAGTCCCAGCTCTCACTCTTCTACAC
>NW_004524798.1:1676402-1678887 GCF_000260255.1 Octodon degus | reverse complement strand
GCGTGGCCCAGGCCTCCAGCTGGATCAGCGTGTGGCTGTGCTCCTCCAGGCGCCGCAGGTCGGCGTCGCTGCGCCCGAACACCAGCTCCTCCTGTTCTGCGTCCACGAAGAACACCAGTGGCCTGCGGAAGTGCTCGGGCTCCATCCAGCAGGCTCGTCGTCCTTCGTCTCTAGAGCCTGTCTCCATCGGGGCTCTGCTCTGGGACCCCTGGGGCTAGGGGAGAGAAGGGATGGCAGTCAGACGGGGCTGGGCCTCAGAGTGCAGGGCAGGGCAGCTGAGCCCCAAGGGAAGCCTGTGTCTCCTGGGCCCATAGAGACTAGAGACGTCAGCCACTGGGGGGAGACCAGACATCCCGGGCGACCCACCGACACCATCTAGCGCCTATACTTGCCCTCTACAGGTTGGTCAGGGTTGGGACCCGCATATTCCCCACTCTGGGATCCTCTGCTCACCTCGGGGTTTCTGATCTCTCAAATGCCTTGGTGAAGTGAGTTCCCTTCTGGCCTCTGAGGCCCGAGTTTGCTTTCTCTGGTGTTCTGGCTCTCTCTCCTCCAAGCTGTCAGAAACTTAGTTCATGCAACCCCCGCTGTTCCTCAGGATTCACTTGTGGAATTAGGGGTTCATCCACTCCAGGGCTAGCGCTCTATTTCCTTCTCCTGTTTCACCACTGTCAGTGGAATCAGCCTGGAGCTCCAGAGCCTCTTACCTCTGCCTTCAGCTTGCCAGCTCCCAGCACCACTGCCTCAGCTCCTTTTTAAAGCTTGAGACAAGCGGGTGTGGTGAATCACCCTTTTAATCCCATCACTCAGTAGGCTGAGGCAGGAGGATTAATCAATTTCCATTTAGCTTGGGATAAATAGGTCCAGGCTAGCATCAACCAGAATCAAAAGGTTGTCTTAAAACAAGTCAATAAAGAAATGTGCAAGAAAAACTGAATTGTGAGACAAAGCCTTCTGATTTCACTACTTTGCCCTGCCTAGGCCCGGCCTTGTCTTGTGATTTTCCCTCCCTTCCCCAATGGAGCCTGCTGAGTACAGCCCCAAGGCACGCAGCCTTTTCTTCCCAGTTGCATCTGGTAACCAGCCTCTCTACTTGCAGGAAATCCAATGGGCAGGTCTTAATTAGAGATAGCCTAGCTCCTCCAGTTGGAGTCCTGTTGTAGGAAATTCTTCATTTATTTATTTATTTATTTATTTTTATTTGGTGCAGGGTCTATAAGGTCTCACTACGTAGATCGGACTCTTGGTGTTTCTCCTATTTTCAGCCTGCCAAGAGCTGGGATTACAGGGGTATGCTCCCAAGCCCAGTCTCAATTGCCCTTCTCAGCATGCCCTGGGGGCGGGTCCGGTACGGCACTCTGGGGATTGAACCCTGGTCCCTCAGTCAGCCAAAGGAGGTACTTTAATCCACTGAGCTTCTGGCCGGCCTGGAAATTCTTTGCTTAGTTAGCTTCTGAGTAAGGCAGCTATGGTAGCTAAGGCAAGAGTTTGAGATAGGATGGGTGAGCATCCATATTGGTCAGAATTAAACCCTCAGGCAGTGGGGAACCAAGCCAGCTCCCCACTAAAGAGAGGTGCAGCCCCTCCCAGGAGGCTCCTGGGTTCTAAGCCACTTGAAATGCAAAATAACCTTTCTTTCCCCTCTTCTAAAATTTTAGTTTCCATCTCTGTTGGTGGCTCATGGATGGGTTCCCAGGACTCAGAAGGCTGAGGCTGAGGATCGCTTGGAGTTTTGGGGCCAGCCTGAGCTACATAGTGAGTTCAAGGCCAGCCTGAACTGCACAGTGAGATCCTGTCTCAAAAAGAAAATTAATTAATTAAATCCCAGTTTCTTTTACTCTGTATGTTGAAGAACTGGGATAGAAGCCTGAGTCTGAATTGGACATTTTAAATCCATATGAAGCCCTGTGGTAGGTGGCCACCAAAGACCAGAGCGTTCCCAGTGACTGGCTCCTCTGTGAGGATCTCTGGGTTGAGAGCCTTGGAGCCGCCCGCTCAGGCCCCCCCCCCCCACTCCTGGAACTCCATTAACTCTCTGCTTAGTTTCCATTAAACCTAAGCTCCTGTGGGTCCCTTTTTCTGGCTCTCTTTCTCATGCTGTCTCAAGCTTGGCCCATGCAACTTCCACTGATCCTCAGGATTCACTTGTTGATTTGGGGGATCATCAACTCTGGGTGCTCTATTCCCTTCCATTCCTTCACCAGTTCTAGAAGAATCAGCCAGGAGCTCTGGAACCTCCTGCCTCAGCCTCCAGCCTGGAGTACCCAGCACCACCTGACTCAGGTCCTTTTTAAAGGCTGAGCTAGTCTAGTCAGGTACGGTGGCACAGGCCTGTGATCTCAACGTTGGAAGCCTGAGACGGAAGGATTGTTCCATTTTTGAGACCAGTCTGGGCTACAAAGTGAGTTGGGGGCCAGTTGAACTATGTAGTGAAACCTTGTCTCAAAAAGAAAAAAAAAAAAAAAAAAAAGACAAAGAAGGGCTG
>NW_004524798.1:1672320-1676208 GCF_000260255.1 Octodon degus | reverse complement strand
AAAAGACAAAGAAGGGCTGGTGAGATAGCTCAGCGGATTAAAGCACCTGCTTAGGCAGACACATGGGCTGGGGGTTCGATCCCTGGCCTGCCGTGCTGGCCCAGCCCCCCGGGATGCTCTGAGAGGGAACTGAGACTGGGCGTGGTGGCAGGATCATGCCTGCAATCCCAGGGTTTAAGAGGCTGAAAAACAGGAAAGATCACTACAAGTCTGATCTGTGTAGTGAGACCCTATAGACCCTGTACTAAATGCATAAAAAAAATTATTTTTTAAAAAAAGAGAAAGAAAAAACAAAAACTTTGAGACAGTGGCATGTGTGGTCCTCCTAGAGCTCACACTGCTGCAGGCTGTGGCATCCCTTAGGGTGCTCTAGGCTGTGGCTGTGATGAGCAGGCTGTTGTCCAGCTCAACCCCCTCCCACTGGATGGTTCTCAGGTGCCAGATGGGTGCACAGTGGGACAGACTCAAAGCCTGAAGTCCAGGACAGCGTATAGAAACTGAATTAATGAAACTGGGCATGACGGCTCATGCCTGTAATCCCAGCACTTGGGAGGCTGAGGCAGGAGGATCATCGTGACTTTGAGACCAGCCTGGGCTACGAAGTGATCTCAAGGTCCGCCTGAGCTGCAGGGTGAGACCCTGTCTCAAAAAGACAAGGAACTGGATTACTGTGCTAACGGCTATCTGAACATGTTCTTTCATACACATCTTGTTAAGCTCTTGGCAACTCCTGGCCAAAGTGGTAAAACCCACATCTGTCAGCTGAGTACATCTGGCGACTTCTAATATTCTAAGCTGAGGCCAGTTCTGAACCTAGGGCGTTCAGGATGGCTTCTGTGCTGTTGGAGCAGCCAGGGACACAGAAGGACTGCAACTTGTGGCACCTCTGCGTATAGCATCCGCTTGTTGTTTGCAAGCAAGCCACCAGCTCAGGCCAAGGTGCACCTGTACACCTCAGGGCTTCACCTACTAGCTGTGTGCAGCCTTTTATGAATATGGCCTTGGCCCGGTGAGATAGCTCCGTGGCATAAGTGGCTGCCTGGCAAGCATCAGGTCCTGAGTTTGATCCCCAAACAAAAGCATAGCACTTGGATGCCATCCTTAGTTACTTTTATTTTTTTAATTATTATAGGAAAGGGTCTACAGGGTGTTCAGGGTCTCACTACTACATTGGACTCATGGTGATCTACCTGTTTACAGCCTCCCAAAAGCGGGGATTACAGGCGCACACTACCACACCCAGTCTCAATTGCCTTCTCAGTGCACCCCAGGGGTGGGGCCAGCATGGCAGGCCCAGGGATCAAACTCCAGGCCCCTGCACCTGCTTGCAGTTGCTTTAACCTGCTAAGCTATTTGGCCAGCCCTGATCCCCTTAGTTACTTGGTCACCTCCGGAAATGTTCATTTGCCGCCACAGTGGCTGCCACTTACTCAGAGCTTTGAGAGACCTGTTTGTTATCCAAGTACAGGAAGACACTCTGTCTTTTTGAAATAGTCTCCACTACCCGGCCTTCCTGGAAATCAAACAGGTCAATTAGCTGCCCATCCAGAACACTCAGGGCACTGGCAACCCGAGCACAGGAACCCGAGGTAACAGCATCAAGGAAAGAAAAAGCCATAACAGGAGTTTTTATTTTTATTTATTTTTTTTATGCATTTAGTACAGGGTCTACAGGGTTTGCAGAGTCTCACTACGCAGATCTGACTCATAGTGATTCTCCTGTTTGCAGCTTCCCACACAGCGCTGGGATTACAGGCACGTGCCACCACGCCCAGTCTCAATTGCTGTCTCAGCGCTCCCCAGGGGAAGGGTCAGCACAGCGCACTGGGGATTGAACCCTGGCCTCTGCACTCTGCCTAAACAGGCACTTTAGTCCGCTGAGCTCTCTGGCCTGCCCTGCATAATAGGAGTTCTTTGAGAAGTTGGGGTTTTTTGTTTGTTTGTGTATTTTGTTTTTATTGATTATAGTTTCATTGCTATTTAAGAGCATGGCTGCCTTTAACCTAAGGTGCTCCTGACTGGAGTCATTTTTCTCCTCTTTCTGCATATCTGGGGGTGGGGCCAGTGCTGCCGCTGGCATGACCTCCACACTGGTGGATTGCATTAAAGGCACTAAAGGGAGGCTGGGGACAGGTGCAGGGCAGGCGTCCCCCTGTGTATGGCACAGTGTGTGGAGAGTGGTCCCAGACTTTCGGCTCCAGTTGGGCCACACCATGGGCACCGACAGGGGTGCTGCACCAGAGCTGGCCATCCTCCCTCCAGCCTTGGGAACAGCCTTGGGAACAGCCTTGGGAACAGCCTTGTAAAAATAGAGCTCCAATAATGGACAACCAGCCTAGAGTGGATTGCTAATTGGTGGTCAACGTGTTCCACCCTGCTGAACAAAACTATCGTGGTGCTGGGTGTGGGAGGCCCATCTGAGGACTGTTGCCAGCAGCAAAAGAGGCAGAGGTGGAGAAGCTATTGAGAGGCTGCCAGGGAAGCTGCTTGGAGAAGCTCTTGGAGCTGTTGGAAGCTGCTGGTTCTCTTGGGCTATTCTGCTGGGGGACCTTGTCATGCTGGCTTTCCTGGTGAACTTGGCTGTTCTCATTGGAGGAGAAGCTCAGGACCTCACTGTTGCTGAGAAGAGCTGCAGTTACTTTGGGGAAGCTGTCATCCTCACTTTGAGCATCGCTTCCTAGCTCCAGAGGGGAAGGTGGTGTGCAGCTGAGCCTCATGGAGAAGCTTGTCATGTTGGCTTTCCTGATGGGAATTTGGCTTTCCTCATCGCTGAAGGAGCTCGGAACCTCACTGTTGCTGAGGATGGCTGTGGTACTTTTGGGGGAGCTCTGGTGCTTACTTTGAGTGTTGCTTTCTAGCTCCAGTGCAGATCCCTCAGCCTGCTAGCACAGACTTTCTAGCTTCCACCACTGACCTCTGGCACGTCCCAGGGCAGATCCGTGAAGCGGGCCTGTATGGGACACTGTTGTGGGCTCTAGGCCTCCAGCTGGACTTGTGGGAGGCCTTGTTATGGCTCAGGATCTTCAGCTGGACTCATGCAGAATATTAACATCCAGGCCCTGAGCTGGATTCTTTGTTCTTCAGTTTGTGGCTAGATTTCCTGCACGCTTTGTATATGATTTTTTGGATGATTATAAAATAATCTTGCAAAATATGTCCTGTGTTGTATTTTTCACCTTGTAAAAACCCTAAACCATGACACCAGGCACTCACCCCCTACAGAGTGGAATGGGCCACTTGAAACTACAGTGAGCCCCGAACCCCTACAGGTCCTCTGAGCAAAGTTCTGTCTGTTCTCGCTTACTTCCTGCTCCTGCCTAACTCGTCTGCTTACGAGTGTCCATGGGGCATCCTGACATGCTCAGCCAATAAAGAGTGTCAAGATCCTTCCCAGGAGCCAGGCAGAGAGGCACACAGCAGGAATCTCAGCATCAAAGGCAGAGGCAAGAGGATTGCTTTGAGTTCAGTTTCAAGCTGGGCTACATAGTGAGTTCCTATCTCTAAATAAATAAATTTTTAAAAACATGATTCTAGAGTGTGATGGTTAGTTAGACCTGTCTCAAAATCTTATTTGGGAGAAATAATCTATCTTGAGGCTTCCAGGGGTGGCTCAGCGCAGCTAGGGAAACTGGAAAGTCAGGGCCTAAAAGCCATCAGGTTCTTACACACAGATGCCAGATGGGACAGGCTCGGCTGCTAAGCCTACAACTTCATTGCCCAAAAATAGAATACTGAATGGTTCTTTGGGTTTCATTCTTCATAAATAAACAAGGAGTTAGGCCAGCTGGTATTATTCTAGGAATGCTTTGACAGTAAAAGCCAAATAGAACTAAGAACACTAATGGAGGAGCATAATAATAAATTTTTATTTTATTTATTTATTTATTT
>NW_004524798.1:1671108-1672220 GCF_000260255.1 Octodon degus | reverse complement strand
CCCCAGTAATAAATTTTTAGAAAAGGCACTTAACATGGTTATGTAAAATGCATACATCTTTTTTAGGAGTACTTCGTTTGACAGAGTATTAATTTTCATTTTATGTGTTTTATTATTTTAAATAGTGTATCCCTAAGAGGAAATTACAATATCAAAAAAATTAAGTTATTTTCCATATAATGTATCTGTAAAAGAACATCCACATTTTCAGTATCAACTGCTTAAAGGCTCACAAGATCTACAAAGTTGCGGGGCAAGGTGGTACATACCTGTAATCTGAGAATTCAGGAGGCTACAAGGAGATTACTCAAAATTCCAGACAAGCCTTGGATACAAAGTGAGCTCAAGGCCAGCCTGAACTGCACGGCAAGACCTCTATCCAAAAAGAGAGACAAAACAAAAATATATAAACTAACAGAAACAAATTTGTAAATTCTTATGTGAACTTCAAAGCAAATCCGAACATAGCTGTAGCACAGAAGAAAACATTTGATCCACTTATCACCTCTCGGGCGGTCTTCACACACGACCACTGTCCCTTCCACACTCAAGTCTAGCTCACACTGACTAACATGTGCTGAGCTTTCCTCTCCCGGTTGGCAGGCCATCCTTGGCACTTTCCTTGCCACCCTCTTTGGCCAGGAACTTGCTGTTCTGCTAGCCAATGTGCATTTCACTGGGAAGATGACACCTCAAGAGAATAAAATATCCAATATGTCATGAATGTTTAGAATCAATATCAACATTGTCTACATCAACTGTTCTCTTGTTTAGTACAACTAAAAAGGCACTAGACAAATAAATTCCCATAGGCGCTTCAATGAGCATACAAAGGAAACTCTACCATAGCACCAGGGATATAGCACAGAGGCACAGGGCCTGCATGGCAACAGGCAGGTCCTGAGTTCAATTCCTGGTACCAAAAGATCTCTACCACAGCGCAGATATCACACTTAAGGTAGTCTTCACCCAGCACGACAGCATGTTTCCTACCCAAGTGTGACTTGTCGTCAGACCACATGTGTTTCGTTTTCCTGTGCTCTTGGTAAGCCATACATAGTTGATATCTCGGAGTCTGCCTGCTTTCCTCAGAGGTTCTGTCCTGCCTCTGC
>NW_004524798.1:1660542-1669718 GCF_000260255.1 Octodon degus | reverse complement strand
TCGTGCTGCTGGGGCGGGTGCGCAGACGCCCGCTGTGCCCGGGGGACCTGGAGGCCGCGGCCAGGGGCCAGCCGCTGCCTGCCGACCCGGACCTGGCGGCCCGCCTCAGCGGGCCTGTGTCCCTGCCTCTGCTGCAAGGTGTCCTGCTGCTGTGGGCTGGCTGCTCAGCTTTCTGGAGTTCCCTGTGTCCCTGAGCAGGGCCGGGCTGCGCAAGCCCCAAGGGGACGTTCTGGGAGAGCCAGAGCCGGGACTTGTGGACATGGATGGGCAGCGAACTAATCTTGTGTGGAAGACGTCGGCCTGCATCGCGCCAGGATCCTGCTGCTGCGGAGCCCAGCCCAGCCAGGCCAGGAGAGAGCTGCGAGGTGGGACCTGCGCCGAAGGCCTTCTGGAAAGGGCTGGAGCCCACGGCGAACCTGTCTGGAATCTCAGGAACCGTGCAGTGTGCTGCGGTTTGAGGGGAACGAGACTGAGGGCCTGGGGCAGTGGACCAAGGACTCCCTGGGAGAGTTATCCGCATGCATTAGAATCACGGACTATGTCCCCTAGAATGGAAAAACAGAAATGGAAGGCTGCTGGATCGGGCGTTTCCACTTGGACCCAAGCTCTGAGTTGGATTGCTGGGATTGGGGGAGAATTAGAAAAATAAATGCTGCCGTTCAGGGCCACTGCTGGTCCCTTCATTTTTCTTTGTCATTCATTTTGGGCCTTCTGGGAACCCAACTTGGGGGCTCAAGCTTGTCAGTCAGTCACTGCTGCTAGGACCCAGACCTAACTCAGGAACTTTGAACTCAGGATCACACTGTGCAGGCTGGCGTGGAATTCTCCCTGTACCTCTCTCATCCATTCGGAATGGGGAAGAGAAGGATCTGGGAGGCAGAGAGAACAGCTGATCTGGATGTCCTGCCATTTCTCCCCCTGGGTAGGAAACTCAGTCCAGAAGGGTCTGTCCCAGTACCTCACAGTGCTGCATATGGTTCCATCTATGTCTCACCACATGCAACAGGACAAGACAGACACCTCACTGTCCCCACGGGATAAGGTTGTGGCCTTCTTTATAGAAGTAGCATTTCTGGGCCCCTCAGGGAGAGGTACAGGCAGAGGAGACAGTAGGGTGGAAGGCCGTGTAGGTTGGTTCACACCTGTAATCCCAGCACTCTGGGGACTGAGGAAAGAAGAACAACAATTCAAATCCCACTGGTTAGTTCAGCCCGTTCCTCAGAACTTGTCTGAAAATTGTAAATCATGTTAAGGAGTTTGGACATGCATCTTACTACAAAGGCTCTGGATTTACTCCCTAGCAACTACAATGAAATGAATGAATGAATAAATAAAACCAATTAATTCATGAAAATGAATCACAGAAAGAAAGAAAGAAAGAAAGAAAGAAAGAAAGAAAGAAAGAAAGAAAGAAAGAAAGATGAAAGAATGCAAGCAACCAGGCTGGATTGCAGTGACTCCTGTCTTGCCATTCTGAGGATCAGCTCCACATACTGGACCAATGAAGAACGGAGGAAGGAGGAGCTGGGCATGGTGGCACTGGCCTGCCATCCCAGCACTCAGGAGGCTGAGGCAGGTGGAGCACTGAAAGATCAAGGTCAACCTGGTCTACATAGGAAGCCCAAAGCCAGCCTGACTACAAGGCAAGGCCTGGTCAAAAGCTCTTGGGAAGTTGTAATCAGGCATATCGCCACAAGTCCGATCTAGTAGTGAGACCCTAAACACCCTGTAGACCCTTTCCCAAAATACAAAAAAGAAAAAACAAAAACCTTGTGTGAGAGCGAGAGAGGCAGAGGCAGACAGAGAGAGAGAGACAGAGAGAAAGAGACAGACAGACAGAGAGACATAGAAAATGTAAAAGCTAACAGAAACAATTTTGTAAATTGCTATGTGAAGTACAACAAAACACACACATAGCTGTAGCCCAGAAGAAAACGTTTGCTCCATTTCTCACCTCTCAGGCAGTCTTTACACACCACCACTGTCCCTTCCTTACCCAAGTCTAGCTCACACTGACCAGCCTGTGCTGAGCTTTCCTGTCCCGGGTAGCAGACCATCCATGACTCTTTCCTTGCCAACCTCTTTGGCCAGGAACTTGCTGTTCTACTAGCAAATGTGCTCTCACCAGGAAGATGAAATCTCAAGAGAATGAAACATCAAACACAAGATGAATGTTTAGAATCACCATCAACATTGTCTACATAGACTGTTCCCTTGCTTAGTACTCTAAAAAGGAACTACATAAATAGATTCCCATGAGAGCTACAACTCTACCACAGGGTCAGGGATATAGTTCAGGGGCACAGGGCCTGCCTGACAACAGCTAGGTCCTAAGTTCAATTCATGGTACCAAAAATCTCTACCACAGTGCAGTTATGAGACCTAAGGCAGTCTTCACGCAGCAGGCCAGCGTGTTTCCTACCCAAGTGGCACTCGCTGTATCCACTGTGCATTACTTTCCTGCTTCTTTTGGAAGCCACAGATGACATCTTGTAGTCTTCCTTCTTTCCTCAGAGGTTCTTGTGATGTCTCTGTCACTATTGTGCTTTCTCATCTGCCCCTAAAATCTTTTTTGAGCTCTTTGAGCAGATATAAATTGTTTTTCCTGTGTTGTCATTGATCTTTTATCAATTTCAGTTAAACCCTTTAAGAACGTTACATGATATTTTGTGGTTTTTTTCTTATTTTCTTGGTAAAGTCTGAAAGTATTTCTGCCTGTCATGTTTTGCATTGAGTAAAGTCCACCCTTTGAGCTAAGCTTTGTTTTTCAAGTGACATCAAGACATCAATATCTACTCTGCCTTCTATTAATTTTATTTATTTATTTATTTTTAAAATTATTTATTTGTGTGTGTGTGTGTGTGTGTGTGTGTGTGTGTGGCCAGCTCAACCCACCAGGGGGCGGGGCTGGCTGGCATGTGGTGCTGGGGGATTGAACTGCGGTCCCTGTGCTTTGCTAAGCTTGTTCTAAGTAGGTGCTTTAGACCACTGAGCCATCTCACCAGCCCCTGCCTTCTATTAATTTTAAAATGTGACCCTAGCTGGCTTCCTTTGTGTTGCAGAATTCACTGTCAGTCTTGTTTTCTGTTGTTTGTCTTTGGAGAGAAGTTCCCACTCCGTAGTCCAGGCCAGCCTTCTACTCACCAGGTAGCATGGGCTCACCCGGCAATGCAGGATTCTCGTGCCTCAGCCTCCTTAGTTTTGGGATCACTGCTGTGCACTAGCTCACATGGATTTACTGTCCGTATTCTCATCATGGTATCCTCTTAACAGTATAAGTATTACTTGGTTGCCAAAGGTGATGGTCTGCCCCTGTAATCTCAGCACTGGGGATACGGAGTTAGGAGGATCACTGTGATTTCTAAGTCCACTTGGCCTCCATGCTGTATTCAAGGCCAGCCTGACCTGCACATAGAGTCCTTTTCTCAAGAGACGAACATATTACTTGTTTTTTTCCCCACTATGTATGTTTTCCCCACTATGAGGCCAGCCTGGAACTCATGGTATGGCACAGGCTTACCTTGAACCTGCAGGATCCTCCTGACTCAGTTTCCCCAGTGCTGGAATAACAGCAATGCACCACCATGCCCAGTCTCACTGTCAACCTTATCATCATGGTGTCCAGTGGACAGTGTCACTATGACTTTGATTTTCTTAATCATAGAGGAGGCAAGGCTATGCTTTCGTGAAATCTATAGCCTGTGCTGCACATTTCCCTAGTGTGAACGTGCAGCCTTTTTTCCAGGACTCTCCACATTAATCTCGTGAATAGTTTTTGTGCTGGGGGCCTGGTGGTTTGTTCTTTAGCAAGACAACATCAATGAATGCGTCCTGAACCCATCATCAAATGTGACATTTGATGTTTGTTTGTTGGCTGGTTAGCAGTGTCTCACTATGCTGTTGAAGCTGGCCTTGTAGTCCCTCAGGTAGCCCTGACTGATCTCATAGTTACACTGAGGCTTCTGCCCCAAGCTCCTCAGATATGGGGATTATAAGCCTGTGCCACCACCCTCAGTTTGGATTAGCCAATCAAGCACTTAAACTTATCCACTGAGCCATCTCCCCGGCCTTGCTCACAGTGTCTTACAGTGTAGTGCTGGGTGAACACAGACCTGGTAGCTGAGTGCCAGGAGAAATGTCTATGTTCAAGGTGTCAAATGCCTTTGCATTTACCAGGGCATTTGTTTTCAGAGCAGACTGGAAGGCTTATTTGCCATAAATTTAGGAAAACTTGAGCAACGAGGAGATGATGCAAGTTATTTGCCAACTCTCATGCATTCAGAAGGTGTATAAATTGCTTGACAGCTTCAAACAAAGCTTTCTAAGAAGGAGTGCCTAGTGGCCTCCCTAGGATTGCATTTTCTTTTGTCATTCTTGGTGGATCTTTCTGTTGTTCAAACACATGCAGTTTTGAAGAAATCAAATCTCTTGGGTGTCGTGATTATTCTAGCATTCTTGATGTTACCACTGTCACTTCTCCAAAAATCTTTTTGATTTTGACAAGTAGAATGATAATGTCATGTTAGGAAGGCTTTTATTTCAGAGAGTGAGATGTCATGATAAATATAGTTTTGAGTGGTACTCCTGTTGCCCATAGAACTTCTTACGTGTATTTCATGATGAGTGTATTTGAAAACATCTTGTAGCCTATTGTTCATTACAAACCAGTTTCAGTCATGAACCAAAGTGGTGGCATTCTATCTAGTAGGTTCCATTATGGAGTATTTTGCCTCTAAAAAGTGGCTCGTCGACTAAACATTGTTAGTTTTGGGGTTCGTGTCTCTCCTGGGGTAGGATTCCAGGCTCCTGCGTTATTCAAAGAACTGAAGGAAAGGAGCAAAAGCCAATGGCAAAATTCTTGGAGAAAGTAAATGAAGGAATGGGGGACAATTGGGCTCTGCAGAGCCAACCTGGGTCAAAGAAAGAGAAAAGGAGGGAGAGCGTAGGGAGCAAAGTGCATGCAGAATCTGGGAAACACAGTGTGGACCCACCACAGAAAATATTTGTTAAAATCCTCACGGCCTCCGTGTGTCCTTGTGCACTATCTAAATCTCAAGGAAACAGGAGAGAACTTGCATGACCTGGTTCTGAGAGGCAGTGCTGGGATCCCACGCCTCAGGCTGAGGCCAGGTCTAGATCAGCCTGTGGGAAACCTGCTCGACTTCTTGGGCGAAGTCCACATGCAGGGCTGTTGGAACTGTTGTGCATCCCTGTCAGGGAGCCTGTAGTTAATAGGTCACTCAGCCTTCTTCCCCAGCCAGATTTTTCCCAGGCTCTAATCTCGGGCAGGAGGGGCCTCATGAGTTCTAGGCCAACCTCAGAGTAAGTTCAAGGCCAGCCCAAGGGACATCAAAATGGTGTCTTAAAAAAAAAAAAGAGAGAGAGGCAGAGTCAGAGACATACAGAGAGACCAAGACTGAGACAGAGGCAGAGAAAGACAGAGATAGAAAAACTAAAATTTTAAAATGTCAAACTACCCTCTTTCACGGCTAGAACCATGAGGATGTCAAAGGGAAGAAAAAGAAATTTCCTGCTGTGCCAGAAACCCTTAAGAAAAAGTGAAGACATTTCACAGAGTTGAAAACAAAGCGCCAGGGGCCAGGGAGATGGCTCAGTAGAATAAGCGCTTGCCTGGCAAGCACAAGGGCCTGAGTTCAATCCCCAGTTCCGCCAAAAAAAAAAAAAAGAAAAGAAAACAAAGCGCCTGAGAAAGAAGTGTGATCAGAAGATGCCTCACAAGGTGAGGAAAAGCCAGGCACTATCCTAAGGAGTACAGACGGATGTACAGAACTGAGATCCAAAGGGCTAGGATGGCGAGAAAAGCTGGCAACGTCTGTGTCCCCGCAGAGCCCAAACTGGCTGGGCCGGGGAGATGGGTCAGTAGAATAAGCGCTTGCCTTGCAAATGCAAGGGCCTGAGTTCAGTCCCAGTTCCAAAAAAAAAAAAAAAAAAAAAAAAAAAGAGCCCAAACTGGCATTTGTCATCCAGATCAGGGTATCAATGGTGTGAACCCAAAGGTCCACAGGCTGCTACAGCTTCTTCCCCTTCGCCAAGTCTTCAATGGTACCTTCATTAAGCTCAATAAGGCTTCAGTTAACATGCTGAGAAATGGGGAGCCACAACTGTATGGGGGCACCCAGACCTGAAGTCAGTAAATGAACTAATATACAAGCGTGGCTATAGCAAAGTCCATAAGAAGCGAATTGCATGGGGCTGGGATATAGCTCAGCGGCTTAAGTGCCTGCCTGGCAAGCACAAGGTCTTGAGTTCCATCCCTGGTACCGATCTCTTGGTAAATACGGCACCATCTTCATGGAGGATCTGATCCATGAGATCTACACTGGAAAATGCTTCAAAGAGGCTAATAACTTCCTGCGGCCATTCAAGTTATCAACTCCACGAGGTGGAATGAAGGAAAAGGCCACCCGTTTTGTGGAAGGTGGAGATGGTAGAAATAGGGAAGACCAAATCAGCAGGCTTATTGGAAGGATGAACTAAGGTATCTGCCATGGTGTTATTATGATTTGGTCAGTTAACAAAATATCTGCTTCCAAAAATACAAATTAAAATGAAGTTAAATTAATTTTTTTTATTTTAACATTTATTTTGTGTGTGTGTGTGTGTGTGTGTGTGTGTGTGTGGCCAGCTCAGCCCACCAGGGGGTGCGGCTGGCTGGCATGTGGTGCTGGAGGATTGAACCGAGGTCCCTGTGCTTTGCCAAGCTTGTTCCAAGAAAGGTGCTTTAGACCACTGAGCCATCTCTCCAGCCCCTAAATTAAATTTTTTAAAAAGGCAAACAGCGCTTCTCTACCAATAATCCTGTCATTTATTTGAGGGGTTTTTGTTTTTTGTTTTTCTCAGAACCAGGGATTGAACTCAGACCCTTGCACTTGCCAGGCAACCAGGCAAGTGCTTATTATACTGAGTCAACTTCCCTGTCCTCCTTTTTGTTATTATTATTATTATTATTATTATTACTATTATTATTATTTATTTGAGTTTTGAAGACAGGGTATCCTTATGTAGTTCAGCCTAGCTTTGAGCTCACCGTGTAGACCAGGGTGACCTCCAATTGACAGTAATCCTCCTGCCTCAGCCTCCTGAGTGCTGGGATTAGATGGGCGGCCCACCACACCCACCGTTCTCAACCCTTAAAAAGGAGCTCAGGCAGTGGGGTTTAGCAGTCACAGACTGGAGCTGAGGCAGCAGCCTCCGGAGCTCCAAGCTAATTTGCCCCACCTTGGTGAAACAGGGGAAGGAAATACAGCACCCGTCCTGGAGTTGAGGATCCCCAAATCAACAAGTGAATCCTGAGGAACAGAGAAGGTTGTACAGGCCAAGTTTGAGATAGAGTGGAGAAGAGAAAGCCAGAACACCCGAAAAGGCAAGTGGCCACAAGGCAGCCAGCTTCTCCAAGGCATTTGAGAGAGTAGAACCCAGAGGTGAGCAGCGCATCCCAGGGTGGAGACCAGTGGGTCCGACCCCGAGCAACCTGTAGAAGGCAAGCATAGCCACTTAATGTTAACGGTGCGAGGGGAAGAAGGTCAGTGGCAAGAGGGGTCCCCGGATGGCCTGGTCTCCCCCGGAGTGGTTGACGTCTCTGCAGCCTCTATGGGCCCAGGCCATGCAGTGCCAGCGTGCTCTTCCCTGGAGACACAGGCTTCCCTTGGGGTGCAGCTGCCCTGCCCTCCAAGGCCCAGCCCCATCTGACTACCATGCCTTCTCTCCCCTAGCCCCAGGTGTCCCAGAGCAGAGCCCCGATGGAGACAGGCTCTAGAGACGAAGGACGAGCCTGGTGGATGGAGCCTGAGCACTTCCACAGGCCCCTGGTGTTCTTCGTGGACGCGGAACAGGAGGAGCTGGTGTTCGGGCGCAGCGACGCCGACCTGCGGCGCCTGGAGGAGCACAGCCACACGCTGATCCAGCTGGAGGCCTGGGCCACGCCGGAGGGCCACACCCGCGTCACCGTGGTGGGGCCCCCAGGGGAGCTGCGCTGGCTGCAGGAGCTGGTGCGCAGCGTGGGCAGCGCGGAGCCCAGGGAGCGGGCCCGCGCCCTGGTGTTGCTGGGGCGGGTGCGCAGAGGCCCGCTGTGCCCGGGGGACCTGGTGGCCGTGGCCAGGGGGCAGCCGCTGCCTGCCGACCCGGACCTGGCGACCCGCCTCAGCGGGCCTGTCTCCCTGCCTCTGCTGCAAGGTGTTCTGCTGCTGTGGTCCGGGTGCTCGGCTTTCTGGAGCTCCCTGTGCCCCTGAGTCCGGCCTGACTACGCAGAGCAGGGGGGGGGGGGTGCCCTGCAACAGCGAGGGGGGACTCTGTGGTCGTGGATGGGCGAAGACAGGATCCTGTGTGCAGAAGATGGCGGCCTGTACCGTGCAAGGACACTGCTGCTGCTGAGCGCCAGCCAGGCCAAGAGGGAGCTGCGAGGTGCAGCCTGTGCCCGGGGCCTTCTGGAAGCTGCCGGAGCCCACGGAGAACCTGTCTGGAATCCCAGGACCCGTGCAGTGTGCTGGGTGTATGGGGGAACGGGACTGAGGTCATCGGACAGTGGACCAAGGGCTCCCTGGGAGGGTCATCTGCGGCATTGGAATCACGGACTATGTCACCTAGAATGGAGAAACAGAATTGGAAGGATGGATGGGGTGTGGCCGCCTGGGCCCAAGCTCTGGGTTCAATGGCCAAGACTGGGGGAGAATTGGAGAAATAAATGCTGCAATTAGGGGCCACTGCTGTCCCTTCGAGTTTCTTTTTCATTCATTTTTTATTTTCCCTACTGCAAATGGAACTCATGGCCTCGTGCTTGGTGGGCAGGCAGGGCTGCTGCTCCCCAGCCCTAATTCAGTCCTTCTGAAGACAGGGTCAGACTGTGCAGGCAGTCCTGGAACTCAGAGCAAACTTGTTGTTTGTTCCACTTGGTGGCATTGTAAGCCCGCGCTGGCTCACCTGCTTCTGAATATCTTCAGCGAGGCTTTGGGTTGGTACCGCAGCTGGCAATGGCCCATTCTGAGCCTCTGCTCTGGGCCCACAGCAAAACCCCAGCTGGGTGTGCCTGAGGAAGTCCCTGCTGGGCCTCTGCCAATCCTGATCCACAGATGGACTTTCAGCTCAGGCCTGATAAGAAGCTGTCTTTGCTCTCCTGTGTTTACACAAAGTGATAACTGCCAGGATCTTTCCTGCGCCAC
>NW_004524798.1:1658646-1659927 GCF_000260255.1 Octodon degus | reverse complement strand
CTCCTCTATTTCTTTTCAGACATACTGGGCCTTGATAGCACCCTGAGCCTATTGCACTGAGCTACATCTTTAGACTTTTGGGTTGCCTGTTTTTTTTTAATGTACACAGGGTCTGGCTACTTGAGTTGCCCAGGATGGCCTCAAAGTTTGGATCCTCCTGTCTCGGCCTCCCAGATGGTGTGATTATGGATGTACGCTGTCACCCATCATGGTTACCTTTCTGCTCTTACTGCCAAAAGTTGTAGCCACCTGCTTGGTCTCCCTCAGGCAGCAATTGTTATGGGAATATGTGGCTTGTGTCCCACAGTTTTGAAGAATGAAACCTCAGACAGAGAGATTAGGGTGGCAACAAATTTATTTCAAAGAGCCAAGAAAGTGAAAGAAGGGCAAGGAAAGAAAGTTTTTGCAAGATGGAACTAAGGGGCCTCCACTGGCTTCAAAGGCCCACAACTCCCTGAGCCTCAGCCCCATAGTGCTGGGATTTCAGGCAGGAGTTGGGTGGGGTAGTACACACTTGTAAAGCCAGCACTGGAGAGGCTGAGACAGCACAATCTCTCGGAATTTGAGGCCAGCGTGAGCTATATAGTGAGTTCAGGGCCAGCCTGAGCTGCACAGCGAGATGCTGTCTCCTAAGGGAAGAGAAGGATCTGGGAGGCAGAGAGAACAGCTGATCTGGATGTCCTGCCATCTCTCACCCTGGGCAAGAAACTCAATCCAAAGGGGTCTGTCCCGGTACCTCACAGTGCTGCATTTGGTTCCATCTATGTCTCACCACACGCAACAGGACAAGACAGACACCTCACTGTCCCCACGGGATAGGTCGTGCCCTGGATGGAAACAGCATTTCACAGCGCCTCAGTGCGGGGCACAGGCAGAGAAGAAAATGAAAGGTTCTGGCGAGAGTACAAACTGCTCAGTTATCAAGCCCCTGAGTCAACATGGCTGAATGCCAGGAGCAGCGGCTTATCTTCCCGAGGACCACTTCCTCCTTCTTCCTTTTACCTTTCCAGAGCACACAAGAGAGCGCCCAGTCAGCTGCTTGTGTGTCACTGCCCTTCAGACCCTGGCCCTAGCCACAGCCCATGAAGTCTCCCCCTTGCTGTCTCAGGTCCGAGGACCCTCCCATCTCCCCTCCAGTGTCTCTGTGTCCTCCTCAAGGAAGCCCTTCTCTATTCTTTTCTGTTACTCTTGCTTCTTGGCCACACCCACCGAAAATTTAACAGAATGTAGGGTGGAAAGCCGGGCACAGTGATGCATACCTGTAATCCCAACACTCTGGGA
>NW_004524798.1:1651525-1657751 GCF_000260255.1 Octodon degus | reverse complement strand
CAGCTGTACCCTCCAGGACTCAACCCACAGCTCCTGATCCAGGGGGCTCCCGACGGACACCCGGCCCGCCTTCCTGTCCCTGTTCCTGGAGTTTGAACTCTGGCCCTTTTCCTGTGGCCTCCTGCATCCCCTCCTCCCACCTTCCACTTCCTGTTGCTCTGTGAACCCAAGATAAGACTTTCACATCCCCACCTGTGCAAGCCCAGCTTGGTGTCCTTGAACTTCCAGCTCTGACAGGGACAGAGGACTAAGCAGAGCGACCTCTGAGAGTTTGCAGGGATCGGCCACCCCTGGAATCACTTTTCTTTCCCCCATGAGGTTTCAGGAACTGTTAATTATTTAAGACATAATTCAGTATTAAGGAGAAAAGAAATAAAGATAGGTAAAAAGGAGACAAACTATCGTGTGTTGTGTGTGTGTGTGTGTGTGTGTGTGTGTGTGTAGTTTAAAGCCAGCCTGGACTACATAGTAAGACTGTTTCCAAGCCTCTTTGGCGCTTTTTACATTCCAACTAAATGACCCTCAACATGGAGATGTAGATGTGCAGACAGAGTATGTGAGAAAATAGTCACATGACTAATGTCACCTTTTTTTGTGTATGGTACAAGGATTGTACCCAGAGTCTTACGAATGACAGGCAAGCACTTGAACACTGAACTATATTCCTGGGGTTTTTCATTTCTTAATTCTTCTTTCTCTTCTCACGACGTAGCCTAGACTTGCCTTGAACTCAGTGATCCTCCTGCCTCAGCTTCCTGAGTGCCCGGATTACAGGAGTCTGCCCCCATACCTAGCTGTTTTGGACTCTTTTCCTCTACAACTTCAACTGGTCTACATGGAACTGTAATGGAGACAAAGCGAAGACTGAACTAAAGACTGAGTTAAAGGTACCAGAATGCTCCAAACTGTTTTGTGGCTACAAGTGGGGTTCGAGTTAGGACATTGCCTGGGAGTTGCCCATGAGGGGACTCGAGTCAGCATTTCTGTTTTGTTTTGCTTCGAGACAGTCTTGCGACAGGCCCAGTCAGGCTGGCTTCGAACTTGTAAGGATCCTCCAGCCTCAGCCTCCTGAGTGCTGGGATTACAGGCATGCGCCACCATGCCCAGCCCTGGAATCTTTGTTAGAAGAGACTGTGCTGGGACAGTAGTGTGGGAGGCTGGGCTGTAACAGGGACAACAGAAGAAACAGCTGGAGGAGGCAGGGGTGAGCAGACACACAGGGACGAAGTAAGAACGGCGTGTCTTGTTCCGACCAGCTGGCCAGACACACGGGGCAGAGACACAGCCTCAGGGCCGCACCATCTCTGTTCCGGAGCCAGCTGCTGTCCTTCCGAGAAGGGCAGAGACTGACCAGCCCTGTCAGTCAGCACCGCAGGCAAAAAGACACAGCCCCTCAGGAAGGCTGCTCTCCCTTCAGACAGCAGACACTTCTGGCTACAAATCCAGGTTACCATGACACTGTTAGTCAGCTAGAAATCACAGAACACCTCAGGTTGAGGCAGGAGGATGACTGTAAGTTCAAGGCCAGCCTGGGCTAGAAAATGAGTTTAAGGCCAGGCCTGACCTATATAGTGAAACTCTGTTTCAAAAAGACAGCAAAACAGGAAGAGAAAAAGTGAGAGAGAAATAAATCAATCACAGAATGCAGACAAGTACTCCATTTTTTTAAATTATAATTTTATTATAAAGGATACGAATCAGAGCCGGCCAAAGAAGGGGACATACAGGGCAAGATCTGGGGGGCTTCAGACACAGAGCATCTTGTCCCATCCCCAGGGAACCAGTGAGCATCACCCTCCTGGCCTGGCCACGCTCACCAGCTAGGCAGCTCTGGGAGCCTCTGCCACAGGCGTGCTCAGAGTCACTTTGTAGGCAGGACTGGCCACATGGGTAGGCTGAAGCCCTAACCAAGTGACTGAGCACTAGCCCCAGGCCCCTTTCATCCCAGAGGTCAGGAGGGCCCTGCTGGCAGCCCTAGTTTTCCTAGCAGCCAGCCTGGTGCTAACCATCTCATCTGCCATCAACTCAGGTGTGAGACAGGAAACTCCCACAGGGCGTGGAGCCCCTCCCCCGAGCCAGGGTCGAAGCAGGCAGCCATAATCTCTGATGGACGCAACCTCGAACCTGCACCTCCTACAAGGCCTATTGTGATCTGGAGGACGAGATTCCCAGAACCGGGGTCTGCTGCTACAGAGTGTTTGCTCCTTTCAGTTCTCAACAGAGACACACTAAGCAGGGCCAATAGTAGAAAGGACCGCGAGCCCCACCTACCTATTAGTGGCTCCTTTGCTCCCCAAGCCCCCCGCCCGCCCCCACCCCCGCCCCCCACTGGCCGCAGCGAGTTAGCCCAGACATCCCATCATTCTGTTGGTCCGGAGCCAGGGTCCGGTGGTGTTGGGCAACCCCAGGCACCTCATCTGCTGGAAGAGGGATCTTCTCCACTCTGCAGCGCAATTCCAGAGAGAAAACCCAACATGGCTTGATTGCCTTTAAAATTTCTGAGCTTCCACCGCCAGCCTTGTCCTGGTGCTAGCCATGATTATCTCCTCAAAGAATCAATTCTTTTAAAAAAGATTAAGAAATTATCGTTCAAATATTCCTCATTAGGGGGCCTGGGATGTAGCTCAGCAGCACACTGCCTGGCTGGCAAGCACAAGGTCCCGAGTTCGATTTCTAATATAAAAAAAAAAAAACCCTGATTAACTAAAACCAGTAGTAGGTGAAGAAATAAGGTAAAAGGATTCCACATCAGTATTAGTAATAGATGGCAGTTTCCGAGTGATTATAACACGTACAATCGGTCAGTCGATCTTAATACTGCTAGATTCGACTTTGACCTTTGTCGTGTCAGAGGGACTGAGACAGTCCTGGTATCCGCCAGGAAAGGATTTTATGTTAGTGTTTCTTCCGGGGATTCTGGATATTGCTGCAGGACACCAGGGATTTTCTGTTCTCCCAGGAAGAGACATCTCTTCCCAATGCAGTAGCGAGAGTAGGGAAAGGCCCTCCTCTACCTCCTCACCAGCCTGATTCCGCAAGGTGAGAAGCCGCCTGGATGCAAAGGTTTCTCTCATCCATGACTCCTCCACCAGCCGGCAAGGCTGGTCTTGGAAGGCCTCCCCACTGCACAGGCAGCTGGGTGTGCGGCTCAGTCCACAGCTGCAGAGCTCTGTATAGAGCTCAGTTCCAGGGACTAGATTTTCTCCTGGACACAGGGCCACAGGCTCCCCTTGTCCCATGTGGCACATCTGCCAGGAAAGAGCCCTCTCTGTAACCCTGGTCCTGCAGAGACAGTCCTAGCAGGAGCCCTGGGATGCCTCTGGCATCCAACTCCTCGAAGCCCATCATCTCCCAAGTGTGACTTGGCTCCGGACAAGGTTTGCTTCACAAGATGCTTTTGGACATCTTTGAAACCAGAGAAGCATCCATCACCAAAGATCTTTTCTTCCTCAGACCAAAGGAAGAAATCTTTCATCAGTGACGGCAGGGACATCCTCCCTACAAATATTTTTCCTCTCCCAAGGAACTGAAAGTTCTTCCTGGCAAATGAAACAGACCCATCTGTCAGGAATACCAAGGGCTCAGAGTCCTGGGATTCTGGCATGTGGCCTAAGATGGGATACGTTCTCAATATCCACATGAAAAAGCTTGGGGTCCCTAAATTCCCATTGGTGAGCGTTTTTCATACCATAAGATACCTGTTAGAGCGAATTCCCATTCTCAGGAAAGCCCAGGGCTGAACTCATATCACAAGAAGTGAAGTTCTTCACACTTTTGGAGTGGGAACTTTACATCCTGACGTTAAGATATAGAGGTGGGGGAAATTCTACCAACCCATTCCCTCCTACTTAGCACACTGGCTCAGTTTTACTGCATAAAATAATACAGGGGAAAAACAGCCACTTATTTATCTCATTCCTTCCCCGATTCTTAAGTCTTTGTGATTGCTAGCCTGGTCCCTGAGATGTCTAGAAGTGACTCAAGTGGAAGGGGCTAGGGCCAGCCAGCGACAGGCCGCACACTCACTAGGGGTTTAGGGCCAGATCACCTGTCTGTGGCCAGAGATAAACAGGAATATTCTTGTTCTCCCCTGGGCCAGCTATGAGGCCCTTAGGGTCACACACAGCCACTCAGACAAGCGACCTAGTATGCTGTCAGCAGTAGGCACACATGGTCCGACTGTGTGACAGCACACTCAGGATGATGGCATGGTTGGCTGCTTGACTGTGTCAGCCACAGCGGCATGTATCCACCACCCAGGGAAGGGGCGTTATCATGGACAAAAGGGACCAAGGAAAGACGCTCTGGTCACGCTGTCCTGGCTAAGGGTCAGTGTGGCAATGGAGCATCTTTGGCAAGACCCCTCCATGACCCATGGAAGAGGGAGGCTCCATCCCAACTGGGCCAGGGTGGTCTGGACACAGTCACAAATGCCACATGGTGCGATTCAGATCATGAGCCGTAATCACCAAGGTTCACCTGAACATATTCTAAATCATCAGTGTGGCAACAGAAGGAACAGCTTAGGAGAGAAGAAGAGCAGTTTTCCGGTGGAAAGACAGGGCACACTTCTTTGGCAAACTCTGGTCCACATGGACACTTGCTGTCCACAGCCCCCTTGAGCACAAAGATAGAGCCCCTCCCTGCAGGTGGGGGGTATGGGCCTGGGGATGCTATGACCCAGGCTGCTGGTGCAGCTCAGTGGTAGGTCGTGTGCTTCACTACCACGAGGCTCTGGGTTCAATCCCCAGCATCAAAATAAGATAAAGTATATATTAAAATTCAATGATTCTGCCAGACATGGCAGAGTACACCTATAATCCTGGCACCTGTGAGGCTGAGGCAGGAGGATCACCTTGAGTTTAGACCTAGCCTAAAGTACGTAGTGAGACACTTCTCAAAAAAACAAAAAAGGAAATTTAATGATTCTGGAATTTCTTTGTTTGGAAACAGAGTCTTGCTACACAGCACAGGCTGGCCTTGAACTCATGGTGATCCATCTGCCTCAGCCTCCTGAGTCCACCACCACCACACCCAGCTGAGCCTGGAACTTCTTAACCATCTAGAGTTGAAGGGCTGTCCCCGTAGCTTGAGAAAGAACCTGACCTGGATGTTGGTATTCTTTCTACAAGAGGCAAAGGACACTGGTGACTCTGTTCCGTCAGGCTCTGCCCTGCTTCCCAGCAACCCTAGATATTCCCCAGGAGTCAGGGAGAAGGGTGCGTGGGAGGTGCGATGCTCCCAGCCCTCCTCCCTGGCTGTGCCCCTCCCCTCCCCCTCCCCTACTTCCTCTCGCCCCTCCCCCAGGGAGATCCAAGATGCTCTTCAAGGAGAGTCCAACCTGTCCCCTTCTCGCGGGTCTCTGACATGCCTCAGGGGTCACCCGCGGGTCCCTAGCTTGCTACTTGGGGGAGCAGATGGAGAGCTTGGCTCCCGCGGAGAACATCCAGAAGGCCGGGTGCACGGCGTCGCTGAAGTCCATCCCCTTGAACTTGTACATCAGGTGGACCTTGTCAGCCGAGACAGCGAAGAAGATGAGGAAGCCGTGGTCGCAGTTGAGGAGCACGCCCACCCGCGTGGCCTTGGTGGAGGGCAGCGTCTTCTCCACGTTGTTGTGCCACGCGGAGATCTTGTTGTTGAACCACTCCACGCACCAGGACGCGGGGTTGCGGCCCAGACGGCTCTCGGGGCCCTGGCGGTCCATGCCGCTGTAGCACACGCCCACCCCGCAGAAGGTGCCCTTCTGCAGCTCCACCTCCCAGTAGTGGATGCCCTTCCGGTAAGAGTGCAGGCCCAGCACCTGTGAGCAGTACGTGAAGCGATGCGGGTGCGGCCGGTAGTGCTGCACCGTGTCAGCTACCGAGGCCGACGTGTAGTTGTCGGACAGAGACACCTTGTAGTGGGCCGTGTTGTAGTCCAGGATGATTTTCACGGAATCTGGGGAGACATGGCCCCCAGGGTTAGGGGCACAGGGCCCAAGGCACTCTCCTCGAGACCCAGCACCACTTGTACTATTTATTTATGGGTGTGGGGGGCGAGACAGGGCCTCACTACGTTGTTCAGGCTGGCCTTGACTCACTCTGTAACAGGGGCAGGATGGCCTCGATCTTGAAGCGATGCTGCTTCCGCTTCCCAAGGGCTGGACTACAGGCGTTGGCCCCCTCGCCCAGTTTTATTTCTCTGTTTTGTCCGCCCATCTGCCCACACTTCCTTCCGCCCACACTTC
>NW_004524798.1:1648106-1651425 GCF_000260255.1 Octodon degus | reverse complement strand
GCCCACACTTCCTTCCGCCCACACTTCCTTCCGCCCACACTTCTTCCGCCCACACCTCCTTCCACCCACACTTCCTTCCGCCCACACCTCCTTCCGCCCACACTTCCTTCTGCCCACACTTCCTTCCGCCCATACCGCCAAGCTACTCACACTCTAGGAGCTCAGGTCTGGACTTGGCTAAGAACTTCTCGAGCACCTTGGCCTTGAGAGCCTGAGGCTCCTCGGCTTTGGCTGGCATCGGGAGAGGAAACAGACAACGGTTGGCGGACAGACCCAGTGGAGACCCCCCTCGCGCTTGGCCGCAGTAACTCACCATCCGGGAAAGCCGTCTGTCCTGGGGCTCCGAAGGTGGGCATCTTGGGTGATGTCGTAGGGGTCGTGACAGTAGCTGCGTGGGAGGAAGGGAGACATGGGTTGGGGATGGGGCCAGAAGGGGTGGGGTGGGAGCCACTCCTTCAATAAACACCTGAGAAGCTAGGGCTGGACTATGATTATATATTCCATTTGTGTCTTGGAGACTAGGCCTTGCTATGTAGCCCAGGCTGGCCTTGAATTTACAGCAGTCTTCCTGCCTCAACTTCCTGACTGCCCGGACCTCGTCTGGCTTACAATCACATCTACCTTTCTTGCTTTCATGCATTCCATTTTTGAGACAGGGTCTCACTATGCAGCTTAAGATGGTCTTGGACTCACTATATAGCCCAGGCTGGTCTTGAACTCATGACAATCCTCCTGCCTCAGCCTCCTGAGTGCTGGGATTAAAGGCAGGCGACATCACCCCTGCTGTATTTATTTATTTAGTGGTAGTGGAGATCAAAACCAGGGCCTCACCCTTGCTACACAAATGCTCTACCACTAAGCTACATCCCACCCCTCTCAGCCTTACAGTAGGAACACAGTCAAGATTCTGCCCACCAGGCTGTAGAGATGGCTCAGTGGAATAAGCACTTCCCTGGCAAGTGCAAGGGCCAGAGTTCAATCCCCAGTTCCACAAAAAAAAAAAAAAAAAAAAATATTCTGCCCACCCCAAAACCACAGTAAAAGAGATTAACAGCTGCTGTCACTTTGTTATTGTTCTGTTCTGTTCTGAGTATTGGGAATTGGATCTAGAGCCATTACACTGGGCTATATTCCCCAGTCCTTTATTACTTTTTATTTTGAGACAGGGTCTCACTAACTTGCTAAGTTATCCAGGCTGGGGTCCAACTTTTGAACTTCCGGCCTCAGCCTCCCTGAGCCCTAGGATTCTAGGTGTGTGCCCATGCCTGGCTTGTGGCCAGCTTTGAGTTCTAGGCTTGGATAAGTCTCCCGAGCAAAAAGAAACAAAAAAATGTGAACTTACAGGTTTTCTTGGGTTTCTTGTCTTCTGAAAAAGAAAGTTTTCAAGATTCAGATATTTTATTATTTTTTTATGTATTTAGTACAGGGTCCAAAGGGTCTCACTACACAGATTAAACTCATAGTGATCCTCCTGTTTTCAGCCTCCTACTTGCTGGGATTACAGGCGCACACCACCATTCCTAGTCTCAGTCTCAGTGTGCCCTGGGGGTGGGGCTGACCCGCATGCCGGGATCGAACCCAGTCCCTGTGTCTGCCTAAGCAGGTGCTTTAATCCACTGAGCTATCTGGCTGGCCCAAGATTCAGGTACTTTAAAACATAACACCACTCTCACAGTTTCAGAGGAAGGTAATGATGTCTCCTGGCGCACATCTGACTCATACAGAGGGAGGGCGTCTGAACTTGGAGAAGGCTCTGAAAAAGGCTGCCCATAAGCTGCATCTCTACAAAGGAGGACAAAAGCTAACAAAAACTAGGGAGGCAAAAAATTCTTGTCAATTGCCATGGCAGTTGGTAAACAGTATCCAGAGTATGCACCCCTGAGGGACAAGTGGCTTCCTGGGCCCCAAATCAGCAGCATCCGTGTTACCCTGAAACCCGTAAACATCTGGGTAACATCACCCCAAAAGGACAGAAGCTGATGTTTACAAGGCTGTACATAAATCCACTCTTTGTATGTAGTAAAGCCCAGAAATAAGCCAATATACTGCACAGCTGTGATATTAAAACTCCATGGGAGGGTGGGGGGCAGGGAAAGAATTTTTCTAAAATGTCTCAGTGGTAGAAAGGCAGGAATATCCTAGAAATGACTGAGAGGGCTACGGATATAGCTCAGCGACATAAGTGCCTGCCTGGCAAGCGCAAGATCCTAAGTTCGATCCCCAGTACCATAAAAAAAGAAAGGTAGAAGGGAAAGAAGGAAGGAAGGAAGAACTGAGACACACAGAAGTACAGAAGTGAGAGAGAAAGAGCGAGAGAAAGAGAAAGAGAAAGGAAAGAGAGAGAGAGAGAGAGAAAGAAAGAAAAAAAGAAAACTGAGAACACAAGAGTACAGAAGTGATTCCCACCCAAAGTCCAAAACCCACCCAGCTACTTCACCCATGCAGCCCTGCTCGGCCCCCATTATGAGGTCAGTGGCCCCTACGGTGACCTGCATAGGCTGTGCCCATCTAGAAGGAACAGGGACCCCAGCGTGTCCCAGCTAAAGCCCTGGGCAGCCACAGCCACGAGGATGTCACGGGTGAGAAGGGAGCTTACGTTGGGGCTTTTTCCCGGGATGTTGGCTTTTCTGGCTCGGGCTTGCAATGTAGTCTCCAGAGTTACCTGTGGCAAGGAAGAAGAGCTCAGTGTGTGTAGCTCTGCACCAGCCTGCCCAGGAACCAGTCAGCCCACCTCGGGCAGGAGAGGGGCACACATGCGGCCATACCCCCACCTCCCCTCTGGTCATTGCAAGGGACAGAAACAAGGTACTAACAGGACCAGAGCTGCATGACCTCTACTCTGCCTCACACATAGCTGGGGGTGATGGAGGAGTTAGATACTGTGGAGACGGTGGAGTTCAGTCCAGCCCTGTGGGCACTGGGGAGAAGTCATGTACAAAGGTCCCATGGCAGAAAGCTCCGCATAGCTGAGGGACAGACTGTAGAGAGATAGGGGCGGATGGCCTTGAGATTGGAGAGAAGGACAGAACCTGCCCTGGCTTGCAGGCTGGCTCAAGGGTCTGGTCTGTAATCTAAAAGCAGTGTCGGCTGGCCTGATAGCTCAGCAGACTAAAGCACTTGCTTAGGCAGAGCACAGCGGCCGGGCTTGATCCCGGCATGCCTGCTGGCCCTGCCCGTGGGGTGCAATGAGACAGCAATTGAGACTGGGCGTGGTGGCGTGCACCTGTAATCCCAGCACTTGGGAGGCTGAAAACAGGAGAATCACTACGAGTCCGATCTACATAGTGATACTGTGTAGACCCTGCCTTAAATACAGGAA